>NC_142567.1:12703928-13009285 GCF_041283825.1 Pyrus communis
CCATCAAAGCCATTATGTGTACGCGGCAACTTGTACACAAAATCCATAGTGATATTTTCTCATTTCCACTCTGGAACGGGAAGCGGCTGCAACAATCCGAACGGCTTCTTTCTTTCTGCTTTAACCTGCTGACAAACAGCACAACTGCTCACATACTCAGCTATCTCCCTTTTCATACCCGGCCAATAGTAAAATGGTCGAATGGTATGATACATTTTAGTTGCCCCTGGGTGCATGGCATAAGCCGAGATATGGGCTTCATCGAAAATTTCCTTCTTCAACTCTACATTACTAGGCACGAACATTCTACCCTCTAACATCAACATGCCATCAGAATCACGAACTCTGAGATCTCGCCTCTTTCCTTGATCTCGAGCTCGAATTAGTTCTTGAATCTGTTCATCAGCTACCTGAGCTTCAAGCACCCGATCAACCAAGATTGGCCTAACTTGAAAATTAGCAAGTAATGCCACTTCTCGATCTTCTGCTTCTAACCTTACTCCCGTAGCACGCAAGTCCACCAAAAGAGGAATACGACTAGCGTACAACGCATTGATACGGCCATGTGACTTTCTGCTACGTGCATCAGCCACCACGTTCGCACGACCAGGGTGATAATTAATCGTCCAATCGTAATCGCTGAGCAACTCCAACCACCTCCGTTGACGAAGATTAAGTTCCTTCTGGGTGAAGAGATACTGAAGACTCTTGTGATCTGTGAAGATCCTACACTTCTCTCCGTAAAGATAATGTCTCCACAACTTCAACGCAAAGATAATAGCAGCCAACTCCAAATCATGTGTAGGGTAATTCATTTCATGGGTTTTCAACTGCCGCGAAGCATAAGCAATCACCCTACCATGCTGCATCAATACACATCTCAGACCATTCAAGGAAGCATCGCTATAAACTTCGAAATCACCACTATCGTCCGGGAGTGCCAAAACAGGTGCATTAGTAAGACAATGCTTCAACTGCTGGAAACTTTGCTCACACTTATCATTCCACTCAAACTTAACATCTTTCCTTGTTAACCTCGTCAGTGGCAAGGCAATTACCGAAAAATCCTTAACAAATCTCCGATAATATCCTGCCAAACCAATGAAACTTCTCACCTCAGTGACGGTTCGTGGTTGCTCCCAACTTTCCACAGCTGCAACCTTCTGAGGATCAACAAGAATACCTTGAGCAGAAATGATGTGCCCCAAAAATGCGACTTGATCTAACCAGAACTGGCACTTGCTAAACTTAGCATACAATTGGTGTTCTCTCAACCTTTTCAACACCAAAGTAAGATGTCGGACATGCTCTGCTTTGGACTTAGAATACACCAGAATATCGTCAATGAAGACAATAACAAATCTATCCAGGTAAGGCTGGAATACCCGGTTCATTAAATCCATAAAAGCTGCTGGTGCATTCGTCAACCCAAACGGCATAACCAGAAACTCGTAATGACCGTAACGAGTCCTGAACACCGTCTTAGGAACATCATCCCTACTAATCTTCAGCTGATAGTACCCAGACCTCAAGTCTATCTTAGAAAATACACAAGCACCTCTCAGCTGATCAAACAAATCATCGATACGAGGCAATGGATAACGGTTTTTAATCGTCACCCGATTCAATTGCCTGTAGTCGATACACAGCCTCAAAGTCCCATCTTTCTTTTTCACAAACAACACTGGAGTGCCCCAAGGTGAAGTACTAGGCTGAATGAATCCCTTATCCACTAATTCCTGTAACTGCACTTTCAATTCCCTTAACTCAGCGGGAGCCATACGATAAGGAGTTAAAGAAATAGGATTGGTACCTGGAAGCAACTCAACATTGAACTCCACATCTCGATCTGGGGGTAAACCAGGTAAATCTTCAGGAAAAACATCAGGGAAGTGTCTGACCACTCTCACATCCTCAACTCTGCTAGGAACGGTCTCCTCTAGCACCACATGAGCTAGATACCCCTGACAACCTTTAGACAACAACTTCTTCGCTCGCAAAGCTGAAATAACGCCGTGTCTTACCCCACTCTGTTCACCCACAAAAGTAACCTCAGGTAATCCAGGACGGTGAAACGTAACTACTTTCCCGTAACAATCAATATTGGCACGATAGAAGTGCAACCAATCTGTGCCCAAAATCACATCAAAATCGACGATATCTAACGGGATAAGATCAGCGGGTATAACAACACCCTCTACTACCACTGGACATCCTGGGTACATACAATCTACAACACATCTCTCTCCTCTAGGCATAGCGAACTCTAAATCGTACCCTAGAGGTGTGGGGCGAGGTTGCGTTACTTGAGCAAATGTATGAGAAATAACGGATTGTGTAGCTCCACAATCAATTAAGACTCTAGCAAAATAACCAAGAATGTTTAACGTACCCATTATCAAGTCTGGGTTGTTCTGAGCATCCTGCAGGGAAATATTGTGAATACGCCCCTGGCCCTGCTGTCGTCCGCCACGACCTCTGCTCGCTTGAATACCGCGACCTTGAGCTCCACGCCCCTGACTGGGATGACCCATCTGTCTCGAAGACCCTGCACTACTAGTAGCAATCTCACCCTGTTGATACTGTCCTCTTTGGTACCACTGAGAACCACCCATTGGAGCTGGAGGATACGGCAGGTAGTTGCTGAAATACGGGGGATAACCACTTTGTGAATACGAGTCCTGGGGGTACTGATATGATCCCGGGGCATAGGGAACAACATCACCCTGATAGTGATAGGCACCACCTCTACCTGCTTGACCATAATTACTCGGACCCTGGATTTACCGAATTGGTGCAGGTGGCGGCATAAAGGTATGCTGCGGCTTCTGCTGCTGACTCTGGGGACAATTCACCGCTCTATGTCCCACCTGTCCACACGTGAAACAACTACCGCTAATCTGCCTGCACTCGCCGAAGTGTCGGTTATTACACCTACGGCAAAATGGGACTCGGTTTCGGCCACCATCACCTTGTCTCTGGCCTCGAGCACCTCCATAAAACCTACCTCCACGTCCCTGTCCAGAGGCACTGAAACCACCACTAGACGAACTCGAACTGGCACCACCCCTTTTGAAGTTCTGAGTCTGGCGAGGCCCAAGCGACAATTGACTTTTCCCTTTGTCATCTTTCTTTTCATCACTGTCGCTCGATATATTCTCTGAGTCCTCTACCCTCAACAATATCTCATAGAACTCCTGGTAGGACTCACACTGAGTAGCAGTGGCCATAGAACGCCATTTCTTTCTAGTGCCCAAGCGAAAACGACGAAGCATCTCCGCCGGATTACCAGCGACATCAGGATAGTAACGAGACAAATCAGTGAACTTACGATAATACTCGTTAGCCGTCATCTTTCGCTGTTTCAATTCAGTGAATTCCTGTTTCTTACGGTCGATATACTCAGGGGGTACAAATCTCCTTTGAAACACGTCCTTGAAAACATTCCAATCGGTCCTCTGAGCTGGAGTCAACCTACGAAGTTCTTGTTCCCACCAAGCTGCAGACCAGAAACCAAGAGGTTGTCTCGACCCACCTCTCCATAGGAAGGTTCCCCTGGTTATGTAACACACGGAAAGTCTTCTCTATGTGTTCCAACCAACGCTCTGCGCCTTCGTGACCCTCGTTACCTTTAAACTTATCCAACTTCAGGTTATACATAGTCTCCAGAGGAGTCCTCTGGGGAGGGCGCATCACTGTTTGAAGGGCTGTAGCAATCACTTCCCCCAACTGAGTAAGATCAGGGAAACTAGGCTCATCTGAGCGACGTGGTTCCCGACGAGGCGGCATGATTCTGACAGAAGACACCAACTATTAGAATACTCACAAAGACACATGACTGCCAAACCTAGGCTCTGATACCAAGCTGACACACCCCGACCGAGATCAGGGCGTGCTGGCCGTCACACGAAGGTGACGTAGCCATGTGCGCGTGCGGAAGCTAATGAGAAGGTAATATAAAAGTACTAATAATTAAAAACTAACTAGCATACAAAGTACTAGTGTATGTGAGACACAATTCAGAGCAAGTCTACAACAGTCCAAAAGGAAAAGATACGACATAATTACACCCGAAGGTGACCCTACAATGGTGATTGTCTGTCAGAAATGCCGGGACGCCCTCTGGGATAAACCACCGAACTTGCTAGACCACTAGAACCTGGAGGGGCGCAAAACAAAAGCGTGAGTGGGCAAAAACAAAGTTCTTTGAAAACTCTTTAGCAAAATACATTCTAACCCCTCGCCGTAAAACCTGTATACTTCCCAGAAAATGAACATATATACGTATGTATAGGTATGCTAATCATGCTCCACAATATGCCATTCATGCTCACAATATGCCATTCATGCTTGAGAATATGCCACAACAGAATATCATAATCAAATATAAATGCTCAAGCGTAATTCACATCAATAATATATAATCTGGCAGCCGGGAGTCACCTAACGTGACCTGTACGGCTGAATCTAGAGCTCCACTCTCAACTCAATAACTGAATCTGCACACAAGTCGGAACCACCTAACGTGGTCTGTACGACAGGCTGGGTGTAATATATATATGTATGCTCTAGTGCTACGATCACGTGAAGCTGTGCGATAAATCGCGGGTCACCTACAAGTCGGAACCACCTATTGTGGTCTGTACGACAGGCTTGCACCTATCTTGGATCCAAGGCGAGCATGCGGTGCTGGTGAACATACACGTGAAGGCTGTGCCCTGGCCTCGGGCGGGAGCACTAACACCGGGGGTGCAGATTATGAGCTCTCTAAACATCTCAAACTACCATTGCATAACAACATGAATACTGCTTACCTGGCACTTACCTGTGCGTCCACAGCACCAAATACACATATATATATGTATGCCACTACTAATACATGCAATGATGCGTAAACAACATTTATATGATGCATGGCATAAAACAAATAACCTTTTCTATTTAATTTCTGGGAATTAATATGTATATAGGTATATACGGAAAACAAAAGCCCACTCACTGGTAATTAGAAGGGTCGTAGCCCCCCTGCCTCGAGTGTGTACGCTCGTCCTCGGAAAACGAATCACCTAAACGCGACAAAGTTACGAAAACGTTAATTTAAAAGCACCTAAGCAACTTCTCGTAATAACTTCTCATACATTGCTCAAATTGGACAAATGAATATACCAACGTGACCTACACAACCTCAGGATCACACCCATATTTTTAGAAAATTTTTTTGGACCACCCACGCGCCCCCACGCGCCTGAACAGACACGGACCTACGCGCCCCTGATAGGAGCATATTCATGCGACTTAAATGGCTTGTTCTCGTGCATTTACGTTATGTTTCTTTAGTTATTTTAGTCCTTTATGCTTCTTTTGTGTGTTTTCAGGTTCTAAGGGCAAAGTATGCAAAAGGAAGCCTTTTGGAGCCTTTTGGAGCAAATTAGAGATTGGAATGGATATCATATGCTTGGAGCCAAGAGGATGGACGAAATTGAAGGATTCCTCCTCCATTGCAGCCACATGCACATTCAATCATTCACACCAAAACCTTGCACATGCTTTCCCATTTCATTATTCATTCACCTTGCAGCCACTCCACATGCATTTCTAGCTTTTCCTTTGCATTCCCCCTTTAATCAACACATGCATCCACTCACCAAGAAATCATTCATTCCACATGCACCCAAAACACCACTAGAAATCATCATTGCCGTGGGTACCTATCCCATTTCAGATCGTCATTCCACTTCATTGCACATGCATCTTCATAATTCAACACATGCATTCATTATTTATTTACTTTGCATCCTTTAATTTAATCACATGCACATTCAAACAAACACAATCATTCCAGCCATACCTTGCATTTTCAGATTGTTCCTCCATCATTGCACCACAATACAGCCACATGCACTTGTTCCTCTAACATTTCAGCCACTTGCACTCCCATTCTCTCCCAAAACCGTGCACATGCCTTCTCCTTGCATTTCCAGCCATTCCACATGCTATTTCAGCCACATGCACTCATAATCATTCAACCAACATGTGCACATGCAACCTAGCTGTCATGTTCCCCCCATTTCACCTATAAATACTCATTCATTCACACTCATTCATACACAATTCATTTCACAACAGAAATTGGTCCCTTGGGGCCGTGCCCTTCACAAGTCCATCCATTCCATTCATAAACACTCATCCATTGCAGAAATGTAGACCATAAAACTCCCTTGTGCCGTGCTCTCCCTTACAATCCAAACACCATCCTTCCATATTCCACCACTCCTCTTCCATTCCTCCACCACTCCCCAAACCATTCACACCATCAAACTATCCTTAGACCTTGTGCTACAACGAAGAGGAAGAGAAGAGTGCCTAAACGTTCATACAATTCAAGTTTGAGTTGTTGGAATGTTTAGGTGTTTCTTTGATTTCAATGTTTAATTTCAATGCTCTTTGTTTTGTACCATGAGGAACTAAACCCCCCCTTGGTTAGGGGGTGATTCGAATATATGTTTATGCTTGCATTTTGATTTGAATACTTCTAATTGCGTTTCATAAGTTGTGGATTCAATTTGTTTAACCGTTTGATTGATAACTTATTTATGTATGTTTATTGAGAATGCGCGCTTAATTTTCATGCATGAATATGACGCTAGAATATAAGTAAGTTTCACCTAATCGTTATGAACTTATATTCACAAGTAGTGGAGGTTGCTTATAAACAATCGCGTTAAACAAATTCTTGGCATAAGTTTCATGCAATCCATAGTAACGAATGCCTCGTCAACACTTATAATTTTCATAGAGCTTAATGATTCTTGCTTGTATCTCTATTATGCAATCATGTAGGGGACTTGTGGGGAATGTTTTGAATTGTTGTATGCGCTAACCCATCCAATTCAATAACGTTAGGAAGATTTGAAGGTTAATTAGTGCATCACGGTTAACCCGGGGTGTTGAGTTTCATGGTTTATTGAAATGCAATTGGAAATCATTTTATTATGCAAGTATAACATGTATGGAGATGAATCCCTTAGCCATTCTATCATCCATTCATTCCATTCCATCAAATTCGTTTTACAATCTGTTTAGTTTATTAACTTGTTTTGTTATTTCAATTCTCGTCAATTGAAAACCCCCCTTTACTTTCTTGTTCTTTAGTGTTTAGAATTTGTTTAGTTTATGTTTTAAAGTGTTTTGATTCATTTTATTTCCCAATTTCGTCCAAATTCACCAAAGTGCTCAAAACTGCCCAGAAAGTGATTTTAAGGCAGTTTTGAGTGTTTTGGGTGATGTTTGAGTCTTTTGGTTTGTTTTAATGTTCTAAGTGTTTAGTTTTACATTCTTTGAGTTAGTTTAGTGTTTTATATTGTGTTTTTACGTTCTTGAGTCAAGTTATTACTTAATTTCGTCCAAATTTGTGTTTGTGCTCAAATCTGCCCAGAAAGTGGTTTTTAGGCAGATTTGAGTGTGTTTGTGTTGTTTTGAGTCTTTTGGTTTGTCTTAGTGTTTTAAAGTTTAGTTTTGCATTCTTTGAGTTTAGTTTAGTGTTTTAAACTTTATTTTACGTTTTTGAGTCAGTTTCCAAGTGATTTGCAATCCCTCCTAATCCCCGGTCCAGAACGATCCCTACTTGCACCTATACTACAATTGTCGAAAAGAGGGTTTAATTTGTGTGCGTATAAATCACGCATCAGCCCCCCACGCGCGGCCACGTGCACTGCACACTGACGGTGTCAACAGACGCCGTCAGGAATATTCCGTCAACTAACGGAATATTCCGTTAAATCTAACCAGATTCCGTCCACTGCCGTTAGGAATATTCCGTTAGACTTAACGGAATATTCCCCTTTCTTCTCCGGCGAACCTCCGGCGCCGGCAACGGCGCCGGAAAACTGGGAAATTTTCTAACTTAGTTTTCTCCTTCGTTTTTCAACCAAATTTCACGTTCTTTATACCAAAATGAAGCTTAGAACTAGTAGAACAACGTTAGACTAGTTTTAAGGCCTAAAAATTAAGGAATCTCACCTGTCAACAACGGTCCAAGTTCGGCCAACTTCGAACCTAGCCTTCCCGACGTCCAAACTCACCCAACGAACCACTCCGAGGCTCCTTGGGACCTCACAAACACATCTACGAGCTTAGAAATTCCAAAAACACACTAGTTTAGGTTTGCATGAACAGTGCAATAATCGGACCTCGTCGAAACGACGTGAAAACAACTATATCCTTACCTGAAAATGGTACCACTGGACTTCTCTCAGCTCCACGAACACGATGGTGGTCTTGGTTTCTCGATTGGTGAAGGTTTGAGTAGGTTTGTATGTGTGGTCCGTGTGTTTGCAGAAGGAAGAAGAAGAAGAACTCGGGGAGAGTGAGAGAGAGAGACAGGAAAACAGAGAAGAGACAGGAAATGAGGGAATCCCGGGGGAGTGAGACGAGGTGTATGAGTGTGTGTGTGGTCCTACCACACCACACAACACAAAACTACACGTAGAAAACAAACTAGGGGGTAAAATTGTAAATTCAAATGTATGTTTCGTTAGTTTCGGGACGGGATGTTACATTATTGGTACGTAATGTAATCCAAATTTGTCCACAAATTAGTATTTTGATATGTTATTTACTTTTTGCTTAGATATGTACCAAGCCACTGGTACATTTATATTCTCATAATTTTGGTATGTAAAAAGTTAAGTACATTTCAAGCCAATATGAGTACATTTCAATTCTGTCACATCCTGACCGGGGCCTCCACCACATCCCGGACTCGACTCCACCGTAGCACGATATTGTTCACTTTGGGCCTTGACCACGCCCTTACGGTTTTGTTTCAAGGAACTCACACAAGAACTTCCCAGTGAGTCACCCATCCTGGGAATGCTTTCGCTCAAACTCGCTTAACTTCGGAATTCTAATGGAACCCGAAGCAAGTGAGCTCCCAAAAAGCCTCGTGTTAGGTAGAGATGAGAATATACATATAAGGCTTAATGATGCACTCCCATGGGCAATGTGGGATGTTACAATCCACCCCCTTAGGGGCTCGACGTCCTCGTCGGCACACTTCTAGCCAGGAATTGGCTTTGATACCAAATCACATCCTAGCTCGGGCCCCACCACATTCCGGGTTCGACTCGACCGTAACACGATATTGACTGCTTTGGGCCCTGACCACGCCCTCACGGTTTTGTTTCTGGGAACTCACACGAGAACTTTCCAGTGGGTCACCTATCCTAGGAATGCTCTCACCCGAACTCGCTTAACTTCGGAGTTCCGATGGAAACCGAAGCCATTGAGCTCCCAAAAGGCCTCTTGCTAGGTAGAGATGGGAATATACATATAAGGCTTATAGGATCCACTCCCCTAGGTAATGTGGGATGTCACAAATTCGGCATGTATACGTATCAATTTAGTAAGCATACATTTTAATTTGGGATGAATAAGTTTTAATTTTGCATGGGTACGTTTCAATTTGAGAATAAATTGTGTTGGTACATGTCAATTTTTTTATTTTAAAGAACGATAGTATACTTTAATTCAATCGTACCTGAATTTCTAGAAACGAAAATAAAGGTAAGAAAGAACTATCAACAACAATAATTATACACTTACCGTAATGAAGCAAAAAGTTATAAACAATTTTTGTATAAAACAAAGTTACAAATAATTTTTTGAAATAAAGTGACAAATAATTTAGATATATTGAAATTTCTTAAACCATTTAAATATAAAATTGAATCCTTAAATTAAGAAAACGGATGAGATTCCATAAAACACAAAAAAATGAATTTAGGACACACTTAAATAAGAATATACATGAAATATAGGGTTTAATCAAAATGAAAATATTTTAATTTGAAGTTGGAAAGTAACAAATATTTAATCTAGAAAGTCTAAAAAGAGGCATCTCATTCTAAATGTTTTTATTTTTATATTAAAATAAATCAAATGATCTTGTCAAATCGAATCAAACTGATTCGAATCCACTAAGAGCAACTCCAGCATTGCAAAGGCCCCCTAAGGCAACTTACTATTGAACACAGTGAACAGTAACTGCCTTTAATAAATAGTAACTGTCTTTTGCATCTTTACCCTTAAACTAAATAGCCATGACAATAGGCAATGAAATATTAGTATTTTTTTATTTTATAAAATAATAAAGAATAATTTTATTTCAAATTTCGGATATGATTTTTAATTGATCTCGTTGTACCACGTTTCATTAAATAAGAAATTACAACCCAAAGTATTTGAGAAAATATAAAATTGTGGTGTAAGGTGGAAGATAATGATAAGATAGTTATAGAAAAATTAAATCTTTCTTTTTATAATTTAAAAAAAAAAAATTGGATTTTTTATTAATTGTTTAAATTTTTTTAATTAATTTTTTATTGCTTTTTACATTTTTATTAATTTTTTACTTTTTTTTAATTAATTAATTTTATAATGTGGTTGACGTCAGGATGGCCTCAGGCTCTCGGGTCACCAATTTGAGCCGGGCCTTTCACTCAGGCCTCCCTTAAGCCCTATTGCCCGCATGGGGTGGAGCAGATTGTTGGGGCTATTAGGTCATTTTTGTCGCTGGTCCATTAGGCTCCAGCTCCAACTGGAGTTGCTCTAAGAGCAAGTCCACCCCTAAAAAAATGCACCAGCATCCAGCCTATTTAATCCACTCAGTGAACAGTGATAGACCCTAATGAACAGTAATAGACCAAATGCATCTCCACCCCTAAAACTAAATAGCCTAGTCAATTTTATTAAAATATTATTAATTTTTATTATAAAATAATAAAAATTAATAATTTGATTTTTAATTTCTAACTTTATAGTTTCTGAACTCCCCAAAAATGCTCCTCCAATGAAGTAGAACAGAGCACGCCAACCCACCACCCATGCCGTCAATCCCCACTCCTTTCTATGACGAAACGACCCTTCTCCTCCCTTACCACCACCACCTTCATCATCATGACCGCCACCATCCTCTTAGCCATTGTACCACCACCAGCTCATGCCTTAGGTTCCGACTCCACCCTTACCGTTTTCTCCGCCTCCGGCACTGTTTGCGGTGTCGTGTTTCAAAAGTTGACAAACCTATTCACTCTTTTGAGCAGTTGCTTCTGTTTCATTCCCTATACCAAACCACCTTTTCAATTGTATGCTTCTCAATTCAATTCATATTCTACTTGGAACACTTACTCTTTCGATGTCTCGAGCCTCCAGCCTCAATTCAAAAGGCGTTTGGATTGGAAATTCTAGTAGGTTGGAAGATCAATCGGAGGTCGTGGCAAAGACTGCAGCAGCCCATCGTCTACTACTGTTGTGGATAAATAGTCGTAGTCGAGCCCAACATCTCCTTCTTCGCCATCTCTGGCGGACGAACCTCTGTTAGGACCTGACGTAAAAGAAAGATTTCAGATCATGACGTCAGCTTGACGTCATGTAGGCTAGTCTCTAGCTCAATCCATTTTGGACCAGCCTATTAGGCTGGGCTGGAGCAAATTAACTGGGTGCCGGCCTAATGGCTCCCGATGGACTTGCTCTAAGTAGACGAACCTTAAAATAGACCCATCTGTAAAAGTAACGCCGTTAATTCCGCGGAACAATTGCGAGCGGTCAAACCACCCTCGCTCGCTCTGCTTCCTGTGGAGAGAAAAACGCCTAAAAAGGGAGCCTGAACCCTTCTCTCTCTCCCCCTCTCCCTCTCTCCCTCTCTGCTGCTGCTCCGATGGATTTCCAAGTGGTAGTCTTAGCCGGTGGCACCTCGAAGAAACTTGTCCCTCTAGTCTCCAAGGTCCCCCTCTTTTTCTTCGCTCTTTGGTTCTCCGGAATCCCATTCGATTTATATCTCCAATTTTTGTTATGATTTCTTACTCTTTTTTATTTATTTATTTTTATTCATGAATTGTAATGGCAGGAGGTCCCAAAGGCTCTGCTTCCGGTGGCGAACCGTCCGGTTATCTCCTACGTTCTGGAGCTCTTAGAACTCAGTAACCTTAAGAACCTCATAGTTGTACGACTTCTTCTCCTCTCTCTCTCTTCCTTAAGGACCTCATAGTAACTCTTATGCTCTCTGCTTGGTGAATGGTTGCTCATGAGTAAAGGGTTTTCTTGTTTACACTTGTCCTGGCTTTGTTGGGTTTAATGTGATGCCAATTTTTCGTTTCTCCAGTAACAAAAAAGGGCTGACTGTGGATTTTCTAGGTTGTTGAAGGGCAAGATGCAGCCGTACTCGTTGGAAGTTGGATTTCAGGGGCTTATGTCGATCGTTTACATGTTGAGGTACTTACCCTACTTTCATTTCTTCTATATTTGTTTTGATTGTTAATGTTTTGAATTTCATGCTACTTATTTTGTTTCTGTTCCAAGGATCTAGTGTAGTTATATAATTAGTAGTTCATTTATATATGTGTTGCGTTGGGGGACACTTTATGCATATGACGCTTGTCAATGTTGTACTCTCTAGTCTCAGTACGTGTACACTTGGATTTATAACAAATTGAAACGATAGCATCGGTGTAAGTAAGTAGACATCACAAGTATTTGGGGAGCAACCCAGGGACCATTACCTTTTGGGATGCAATTATAGAAAATGTGAAGAGGGATAGAAGATTGGAGGAAGGCATTTTCGTAGAGAAGGGGAAGGTTGGCATGAATCCAATCGTTTTTGGCCTCTGTGCAGGAATCCTAACATTGTTGCTTGGAGGTTTGATGAGGAATTTTCTGTAGGAGGTGATGGTGTGGTAGTGGAGGGGGAAAAGGGCCATTTTGTAACGTTTGGTGAATTGAAGCATAAATTGGAGAATGGTTATGAAGGTTGTCAGTTATTGAGGAGTTGCCTTTGGCATCGTGTTATTAGGTGCATTAAAATGGGTGGGATTCTAACCTTGTGCTCGCAGGTTCAAGTCAATGCCCCTGAAATGCATCTCTCGTAGTCTTAATTCTTTCCTCTTATTACAGTTTTGATTGGGGTGGGAAATGAGGAAAGGTGAGGTTTTGGGAGGAGGGTTTGTTAGGAGTGCATTTCATTTAGGCACGTGTTCATGTAAACTGAGATCGTTAGTATATAGTTTTATAGCCACTGTGATACAGAGCAGTCTTTCTAATCAACTCCACGAATGGGTCTTTTATCTAAGAATTTCACGTAGAGATGCATTGCATAATTCGGCATAGTGCAGGTTGCGGCAGTCCCTGAGGATGTTGGAACAGCTGGTGCACTTCGGGCCATTGCACACCACTTGACTGCAAAAGACATTTTGGTTAGCATCTATATATTCTTTCTAGTATTTTGGCTTCTCAAAAGTTTCTTCGATTAGCCTTCAACTCCTTGCGTTGCTGCAGGTTGTGAGTGGTGATATTGTCTCTGATGTTTCTCCTGGTGCTGTAGCTGCTGCTCATAGACGTCATGATGCAGTATTAACTGCAATGCTTTGTTCTGCTCCTGTAAGTGGACCTTCAGATTCGGGATCCTCTGTTGGAAAAGACAAAGCCAAGAAACCAGGGCACTACAATATCATTGGGCTGGATCCGACAAAGCAGTTTTTACTGTACATAGCAACAGGTTAGTTCTTTTAATTTTCCCCTTCTGTAGCATGTAATCTTTTAAATTCCTCATCTATCTTTTGGTCCTTGCTAGGAGTGGAACTTGAGAAAGATATTCGAATTCAGAAGAGCATACTCCGTGCAGTCGGCCAGGTAATTGGTTTGCCCCTGAATAATTTTGTTTCTTTTGGTCGACACTTTCCAGTAGTAAACAACTACTGGACTGGTGAATTTCATTGAGATATGCTTGGCACTCAACTACAACCTCACATAACATCTGAAACTATTCTCTTAATTTGGACAGTATCATATAAAAATTTGAAGTTACTATTTTAGTTCGTGCTGTTCACTACTAAATTTGAAATTCATTCATGGATTTGATTAGGTGCTTTTCAGGATAGCATTCCAGCTTTAACAATCATGGATTCTTAATAATTTTTCTTGTTTGAAGAAATTATACCAATGCTCTTGATCTTTTAGGATGTTACGATTGACCCCCTAATCTTTTTCTTTTTTCAGTGTACTCTCTTGGTTATGCATGTATGGTAATTTGGGTTCTCTGTCCAATTAAATTCTTTGTTTCTTATTAAAAAATAAAAGAGACAATTAAGTGTTGGTCTCCATTCAGTTCCATCCAATAATTTGTAAATAAGATAATGTGCTGCAGAGAGGAGGCCTCTGTTAAGGGCATTTGGTCATTCTTTTTAAACTCTCTCTCTCTCTCTCTCTCTCCCCTCTCTCCTCTCTCTGTGCTTATGCTTGCGTGAGTTAATCGGATTTAGGGATTGGCGTTTCAGTGGGTTTGGGTGCTAATGGCCACTGGGTTTGGTAGTGGGCTGGGGTGGTTTTGATAGGTTGTTGGGGTTTCCGGGGATCTTTTGGCTGGTGCCAGCTGAGTGTCTGTTGAGTCGGTTTTGGTGTTGATGTTTTATATTTCAATTGGGGGTTTCTTTTATATGTCAGTGTGAGCCGAGTACTTGATTATTTTATTTATTTGTTGTTTTACTCATCGAAATTTTGTTTGATCAGGTTAGAATAGACGGTTGGTGGTGGGGTGGGATTTGTGGTTTCATAATGGGCGGAGAAAGAAGAGAGAACCAGGGAGAGAAGAGAGAAGCAGGGTGAGGCAGTGAAAGTGAAGACATAAATAAAATTAAGAAAACCGCATAAAAAAGAAAGTCTTCTGCACAGAACATGCCAAATTTAACAGAAAAATGAATGGTAGTTGGTAGAACCTCACATTAACATCGGTGCATAATCTAGGGTGTAAACTTTTTTTAGGGGGATATAAATGTCATTAACCGTGATATAAGGTTTATAGGTTTCTGTTTATTCTTACACTTGTATTTTCCTTGTAGATGGAAATTCGATCTGATCTCATGGATGCTCATTTATATGCGTTCAAGAGGTTATACATCTTTCCGTTTTGCTGTCAAATGATGTTTGTCATATACAAATTGATCTTTATACATGCAGTATATTTTTCCATTCCCTTCTAGGTCTGTTCTACAAGAAGTTTTGGATCAAAAGGATACCTTTCAAAGTTTAAAGCACGATGTATTGCCTTATCTTGTTCGTCGCCAGCTGGTTAGTCCAGTGCAGTTCCTTGCTAGATTCCTTTAACATGCAGGCCTTTCTAAAACATCTGACTTATTCATATTTCTGTGTTTGAACATTAGAATTCAGAAGTGTCAAATGGTGCACCACAACCAGAAGAAAATGGAAATGAGAAGGCTAGGTCTCAGAGCAACCAACTAGTGATATCTCGAATCCTGGCTAATTCATCCACTCCAAGCTTCCATGAGCTCTATGCACTAGGTTGTAATGGCTCTACTCCTGCACAAAGAACCCATAAATGCTGTGTTTATATTGCTGGAAACAGCAAGTACTGTGTGAGGTTAAATTCCATTCAAGCATTCAGTGACATTAATCGAGATGTGAGTTCACGGTTGAGAGCTTTAGTTTGCCATTTTTCCGTGAAAATTCTCTTCTGCATTCATTATGCGGATAGTTTTAACATTTCGCATTTCGCAAATTCTATCAGGTCATAGGAGATGCTAGCCATTTGTCAGGGTATTCATTCTCTGCACAAAATAACATCATCCATCCGTCAGCAGAACTTGGATCTAAAACGACTGTAAGTCAAATTGTTTACAAACCAAAACGATTGAATGTCAATTCAGCAATAAATCTTAGGGATTTTCTGACAGTTTGCGAAGGTCTAGGCCATTATGCTGGGTAGCTTCATTTTAAGGTCATTACTTTTCTTCTATTTAGGTCGGACCACATTGTATGCTTGGGGAAGGTTCACAGATGGGTGACAAATGTAGTGTTAAACGATCTGTTATTGGTCGTCACTGCCGGATAGGTTCTAACGTGAAGGTAAGATAATTTGTTTATCATAAAACGTTGGAAGCTAAAATATAGTATAAATGCCTTTTTTATTTATTGAAATATGAATTGATTCCTGAATGAATAGAAAAACTGAGATTCAGAACTCAGATAATAGTCAATTTCATTTTTTTTTTCTTTTTCCGCAGGTTGTGAATTCAGTTGTTATGAATCATGTTACCATTGGCGATGGTTGTTCAGTCCAGAATTCAGTTATTTGCAGTAACGTACAGCTCCAAGATCGTGTTGTACTTAAAGATTGTCAAGTAAGCATGATCCCTCATTTCTCTTGTTGCCCCCTTCCTCTTCTGTCCCATTCAGTGCACCGTATCCCATTATTTACGTTTTGTTGGCTTCCAGGTCGGTGCAGGTTTCGTTGTTCCTGCTGGAAGTGAGTGCAAAGGGGAGGCATTTGCTAAGAAAGAGAAATGATTAAGACACAGTCCGTGGCTAGAAATGGAAGGTCGGCAAGTTTTTGTTTCTGCCCCGTGCTTCAATAGATTGGAATAGATTTTGTCAATTGAGAGGAGACTAGGTTAGTTTTGTGAAATAGTTGCTCATCTCGGAACAAGTTGCGGAATTGAAAGCCTCGTTGTATTCTAAGCTTTGATTTTTATCGACTCTACTTTTATAATACAATTTTAACAATCTGCTGTACAGAAACTGGACTGAGTGTTTTGGCCAACAGGAGGTTAGAGTCTAAAGCCTAAACCAAAAGAGGCCTAAGGGTCTGATTTTCGACCTCCAACTCGACTATGTGACATTGTGACTAGTCACTAGTGTGGTGATGAGAAATTCTCTCTTGCCCATGTGGGTTGTGCGCATGACCTGTATTGATAGTAAAGACAACGTATCTTTATTGTATTGATAGCATATAAATAGTGTATCGTTGTTATACTGTCAATATGGCGAGGATATATTGTCGATAGGAGTAATGGGCGATCATGCACACAACCCACATGAATGAGAGAATTACTGGTGTGGTGATGGGTGATACAATCAGCCATCTGTTTTTTCTCTTGTCTAGCGAAAGAACTCTTTGGGCCCATTTGACATACTCGTCCTCAAGCATGTTTTCGCTCATCTATTTCCGAGAGAAGCTTCTACAATGAGGGGGCTTTTCTATGGGGGAGAGATTTATAAGTGTGCCGGGAATATGGCTCTGTACACCAAGTGACACACCCCGACCGAAATCAGGGCATACTGGCCGTTACGTGAGGGTGACGTAGCCATGTGCACAGTGCAGAAGCAAAATATAATAGTAAAAGTATGAAAAATAAAAACTAACTACAAAACAGAGTGGTTAACATACAAGTGCAAGTGTAAGGGTGAAAAACAATATTCAGAGCATAGAAAGCCTAGTGCAGTCCAGAGGAACAACACAAACTAAACACACTCAGAAGTGGTCCTACATTGGTGATAATCTGTCAGATATGTCGTGGATTCCTCGTAAGCCACCAAAAGAGCAACCCAAACTAGAACCTGGAAGGACGCAAAACAGAAAGTGTGAGTGGGCAAAAATAAAGCTTTTCAAAATCATTTCATTATCAAAAGTTTTAACCCCTCGCCGTAAAACCTGTATAGTTCCCAGAAAATAGAATATACACATATCAAAAACATGCTCAGAAATATTTCATGTCAAATGCCTCCACGTAAAATGTAAGTAACCCAGGTAATGTTAATCAATGCAAGTAACATGTCAGCCGGAGTCACCTAACGTGACCTGTACGGCTGAATCTAGAGCTCAAATCCTCAACTCACTAACTATACCTGCATACGAGTTGGAACCACCTAAAGTGGTCTGTACGACAGGACTGGGTGTAAATAAATACGCTCAAGTGCTACGATTACGTGAAGATTGGGCGAATAATCGCGGGTCACCTACGAGTTGGAACCACCTATAGTGATCTGTACGACAGGATTGTGCACCTAACTTGGATCCAAGATAAGTGTGTGGTGCGGGAGGTGAACATCACGTGAAGGAATGTGCCCTACTCTGGGCGGGAGCACTAACACTGGGGTGCAAGTTATGAGCTCTCAATGCATCTCATATAACCATAATTCGCAATCATAAACCACAAACTTACATGGCACTTACATGTGCGTCCGCAACACCAAACATATATATATATATATATATATATATATATATATGCAACCACCAATGCATAACTAAATAGGCAAACGCTATGCATGGCATTTAAAACATATAAACATTCCATATCATTTTCTGGGAAAAACCACAAGTATATAGGTATATACAGAAAACCAAAAGTCCACTCACTGGTATGTGGAAGGGTCGTAACCGCCTTGCCTCGAGTGACTGCGCTCATCCTCGGGATAGGTCTCACCTATATGTGAAACAACTATAAAAACGTCAATTTAAAGCACATAACCAAAACTAGGTAATAACTTCTCATACAATGCTCAAATGGGGTGTGTGAATACACCAACGTGATCTACTCAACCTCACGAACATCCCCATATTTTTAAAATAATTTTCTAACGTCTCACGTGCCCCCAAGCACCGGTCACGCTCAGGCACGTGCCTGGCACACGAACGGAATCCCTAACGGCGTTAGGGAATATTCCGTCCAAAAACAAGCATATTCCGTTAAAATTAACCTAACGCCGTTAAGAATATTCCGTTAAGTTTAAGAATATTACATTAACTTAACGGAATATTGTGACATCCCACATCGCCCAGAGGAGTGATCCTTATATATATATTCTCATCCCTACCTAGCACGAGGCCTTTTGGGAGCTTACTGGCTTCGGATTCCGGAGGAACTTCGAAGTTAAGCGAGTAGCGTGCAAGAGCAATCCCATGATTGGTGACCCACTGGGAAGTTGCTCGTGAGTTCCTAAAAACAAAACTGTGAGGGAATGGTAAGCCCAAAGCGGACAATATCGTGCTACGGCGGTGGAGCGGGCTCGGGTTGTGGTGGGGGCCCGGGCTGAGATATGACAATTTGGTATCAGAGCCTAACCCTGGTCGTGGTATGCCGACGAGGACTTCCAGCCCCTAAAGGGGGTGGATTGTGACATCCCACATCGCCCAGGGGAGTGATCCTTATATGTATATTCCCATCCCTACCTAGCACGAGGCCTTTTGGGATCTCACTGGCTTCGAGTTTCGTAGGAATTTCGAAGTTAAGTAAGAAAGGGGCTAGAGCAATCCCATGATGGATAACTCATTGGGAAGTTGCTAGTGAGTTCCCACAAACAAAACCGTGAAGGAATGGTAAGCCCAAAACGGACAATATCGTGATACAGTGGTGGAGCGGGCTCAGGTTGTGGTGGGGGCCCGGGTTGAGATGTGACAATTTGGTATCAGAGCCTAGCCTTGGTCGTGGTGTGCCGACGAGGACTTCGGGCCCCTAAGGGGGTGGATTATGACATCCTACATCATCCAGGGGAGTGATCCTTATATGTATATTCTCATCCCTACCTAGCACGAGGCCTTTTGGGAGTTCACTGGCTTCGGGTTTCGTAGGAACTTCGAAGTTAAGTGAGAAATGGGCTAAAGCAATCCCATGATGGATAACTCACTGGGAAGTTGCTAGTGAGTTCCCACAAACAAAACCGTGAATGAATGGTAAGCCCAAAGCGGACAATATCGTGCTACGGCGGTGGAGCGGGCTCGGGTTGTGGTAGGGGCCCAGGCTGAGATGTGACAATTTGGTATCAGAGCCTAACCCTGGTCGTGGTGTGCCGATGAGGACTTCGGGCCCCTAAGGGGGTGGATTGTGACATCCCACATCGCCCAGGGGAGTGATCCTTATATGTATATTCCTATCCCTACCTAGCACGAGGCCTTTTGGGAGCTCATTGGCTTCGGGTTTCATAGGAACTCCAAAGTTAAGTGAGAAAGGGGCTAGAGTAATCCCATGATGGATAACCCACTGGGAAGTTGCTCGTGAGTTCCCACAAACAAAACTGTGAGGGAATGGTAAGCCCAAAGCGGACAATATCATGCTACGGTGGTGGAGCGGGCCCAGGAAGTGATCCGCCCCGGGCGGGGATGGATTGTGACATCCCACATCGCTCAAGGGAGTGATCCTTATATGTATATTCTCATCCCTACCTAGCACGAGGCCTTTTGGGAGCTCACTGGCTTCGAGTTTCGTAGGAACTCCGAAGTTAAGTGAGAAAGGGGCTAGAGCAATCCCATGATGGGTAACCCACTGGGAAGTTGCTCTTAAGTTCCCAAAAACAAAATTGTGAGGAAATGGTAAGCCCAAAGCAGACAATATCGTGCTACGGTGGTGGAGTGGGCTCGGGAAGTGATCCGCCCCGGGCTGGGATGTGACAAATATTCCTTTGTCTTCTCCGGTGAGTCCACCGGCTGTCGCCGTTTGCGTTGTCGGAAACTGGAAAATTTTCAAAACTTCATATCCTCTTCATTTCTCAATCAAATTCCATGAAATTGGTACCAAATTGAAGCTTACAACAAGTAGAACAAAACCTAACCACTTTGAAGCCCTAAAACCAACGGAATCTCGCTGGAAAAACCCACGATATTCTGGCCAAACCTGCAACTCACTAAAACTGGGCTTCCCGACGTCCAAAACATTTCAACTTTCTTCCCCGAGATTCGTGAGAGTGATCTAAAACTTCCTAAGACCTTAGAAACTTCTAAAAACTTCACGATCCCGTGTGCATGAACAGTGCACAAAATCGGGATTCCCTGGTTCTCGGGTTTTCGAGGGTTTCACGTCCAACAATTGGTATGGATGAGTTCCTGAGCTTGCTAAAAGTCCAAAACCCACCTTCAAACCTTCAATCCGTGCGTAGATAGTTGTCTTCGAAATGGTCCGTACACCTTGTAAAGAAAATGGAAGAAGTCCGAGAGAGAAAGGTCACGAGAGTGTGGTATGGGTGGGTGTGTGTGTGTGTCCTGTAGAGTCAACCACCAAAAACAACACCCCACAACACCAATTAACGTCCAAGGGCATTTTAGTCTTTTCACACATACGGTACAAATAATTCAAGACGGGCTGTCACACCAAGTGTAATAACATAATTGGTTGGAAAATTGAACAAAAAAATTTCGACCAATTGTATGATAACAACATTAATTAAATATGGAGACTTCTGCCAATACTGGAGGTGACAAACAAGTAGCAAGTATTGGCGGAGCCACATTTAGATTTTCGAATGTAGTCCACCATATATTTAGTCACTAATCTGAATTCTCTTGGTTTAATTATATAAAATTATATAATACAGTTTACAAACCGTCTCCTTTTCTTACATCATTTTTCTCATCGTTTTTTTTTGTACATGTAAAAGTTTGAATTTGTTGAATTTTAGCACGTATTTGTTTAATAACGAAAATTCTTGGCTCACCTTGTAAGCTAGTTGATACTGTGAAAAATACAACATAAAGTTTCTTTGTTTATAAAGATTTAAATTTTTTAGCTAGCCCATCCGGTGAAAAATTATTAGCTCCGACATTGGTAGCAAGTTGATATTCTCTTTCTGCAGATGATGGAATTTTGTATAGAGGTTAAACTCATAGTTTTGTTGATTGGAATGTCTCAAGTTTTTTATTGGGTAAATTACATTTACATACATCAGGTTTGAGCCCTATTTCAATTCCTTACAACATCTTCAAAACATTTTACTTTCATACCTTAAGTACTATTTTATTTCAAAATAATACATCTGTTACATTTTCCATTCATAGATCCGTTAAGTGCTGACGTGGCTGTCACATATATGCCATGTGGCTGCCAAATGTGTGCCACGTGGCAAATTTTTTTTTTAATTTTTTTAAAAAAACCTGAATTTTCTCAAAAAAAAAGAAAAAAGAAAAGAGAAAGGTAAATTACACTTTACCACCTTAGGTTTTGGTCAATTTCAATTCCTTAGAACATCTTTAAAACATTTCACTTTCATACCTCAAGTACTATTTTATTTCAATATAATACATCCGTTAAATTTTCCATCCATTGGTCTGTTAAGAGCTGACGTGGTAGCCACATTTGTGCCACGTGGCAAATTTTTTAATTTTTTTTATATACATTAAACAATAATTAATTAAAGAAAAGTTTATAAAAACAAAAACAAAAACGCAGAAACCCATCCCTTTCCCTGCAACCCCCTACTCCTCTTCTCCACTCTGTTCACCTCCCCCAACCGATCCATGTCGTTGACTTCCCTCTCTTCAAACCCTACGCCCCCAAATCCTCAAAACCCTCAAAAAAACCTATTTCCGCCGCACCCTCTGCCCCTGACCTCCAAATCGAAATCCACAAATCCTAACCCCGACTCTGCCGCCATATTCACCCTGAAATCCTAGCAAGCCTGAACATGCTGGGCATCGGCTAGACCGGCAGTGGCAAGACGGCGACATTCGATCTGCCGATTCTGCAGCGACTATCTAAGAACCCTTTTGGGGTTTTTGAGATCTCCCTTCTCTCTCCACGCCCGACGGCCAGAAGAACTCACACCCAGATCCCACAGAAGAACTCACGCTTGACCCCACCATATGCGTTGCTCTGTCGGAGGCGCGCATGTGCGCTAGATTGACCAAGGTGACGGAAGATGGGTTTTTAAAGATCATTTGAGTTGATGCGGCGAGGCTGAGGCACCCCGGGGTGGTGCACGTGGTGCAGGCTCTGGATGAGAACAAGAATGCCATGGCAATGGTGACTGCTGAATCTGAGCCGGCCGAATCTATCTATGGGGTGCAGGTGTTTGCGACAGAGGCGAAATCGTCGGTTCTGAAGCACTAGGTGAGGGGTGCGCATGATAAGGGGTGGGGTAGGATGGGGGGGGGTTTGGGTTGCGAGGAAGGGGAACGGATCTGTTAGGGGAGGAGATGGGGGTTGAGATGGTTTTCTAGGGGTTTTTGTTTTTTTTTTTTTTTTTTAATTAAATATTTTTAAATGCATAAATTTTTTATTTTGCCACATGGCACAAATTTGGCAGCCACGTCAGCACAAATGTGGATCTCATATTTGCCACGTCATCACTTAACAAATGTAAGAAATTGAAATAAAATGATAGTAAATGTATGAAATTGAAATGCTTTAGAGATGTTATAAAGAATTGAAATCGAGCCCAAACCTGAGGGGGTAAAATGTAATTTACCCTTTTTTTTTCAAATTTTTTTTCTTTTTTTTTGAGAAAATTCAGGTTTTAAAAAAAAATTAAAAATATATTTTATTTGCCACGTGACAGACATTTGGTAGCCACGTGGCATATATGTGGCAGCCACGTCAACATTTAACAGATCAATGGATGGAAAATGTAACGGAGGTATTATTTTGAAATAAAATAGTACTTAAGGTATGAAAGTGAAATGTTTTAAAGATGTTGTAAGGAATTGAAATAGATCCCAAACTTGAGGTATGAAAATGTAATTTACCCTTTTTATTTTATATGTTATACAACAATACTAAGGTTAAGGTGGGTAAATAAATTTGTATAAAACTTGCCATTTACGAGATTCTCACTTTATTTTTATTTTTTATGTACAACTGAAGAAAAAATATCATTAAAACATAATATTAAATGACAATGACAACTTAAAAGTTTTAGAAAGAAGAAACAAACACTAATAGAGGTTGGCTGATGAACAAAAGGGCTTTTTATTTGTTATTTTTGTATTTTATGTAAAAGTGATTGGGTTTGAAGTAAGTTTCATATTTTCAAATTTATCAAACTGCGTCTATGTGATACGTTCATCAACTAATCTAGATGCATATCAACAACAACGAACAACAGTACAGTTTGATTTTTTTTTCCCTTAATGAAGAATTTAACAAATTTAATACTCAATTATTAGGAAGTTTTAACGAAAAACCCACGGTATTGTTCACTTTAATGAAAAATCACATTTTTACACTAAAAAGTCATGATACTATTCATTTTATCCTTTATTTTATCATTGTCAATAAAACTCAAAATTTTCAAACCATTTTTATTAGTTTTCCTTAATTATTGTAGCTAGCATGTTACGTTGCGCTAAGTCCAAGTGCTCTGCACCTTAAAAATACTATTGATTTATTTTCCTAAAATTGCTAAGCCCCGTATGCGTAGTAGTTACGAGTTACAATTCTTGGACATTTCAGACAGGACAAGGAGCAGCAGCAAAGTCTGTGCTGAAATTGATGCCTTTTCGTTCCTTAATAAGTAGCGGGTACAGGAAAGCCCGGACACTGAAAGCTTCAAGCTTGAGGCCCTTTGCTCTTGAAATATGACCATGGCCATTGCTTCCTCTCGTTTGCTCTGCCAGAACCCTCCTCCTACCTTCCTCCACCATTCCCCCAATTTTGTAGGAAATAGCAGCAGTAGCAGCAGCCTCAGGCTCTCTTGGCTCAGGTCACAGTCGCATAGGTGCTCTTTTTCTCACTCAAAGTCTGGAAATCAAAGGACCCCCAAATTTGCCAGAAAACAAGTGGAGGTTGGTTGTCCTGCAATCTAAAGTCCTCAATAATTATGGTTTAAATTTTATATGTTTTGAACTTGTTTGTTAATTGTTTGGTTTGGTTTGGTTGGTACTAGATAGTGTATGATCCTGATGAAAGGATAAACAAGTTGGCAGATGAGGTTGAAGAGAAGGCCGCTCCGGTTTCAAGGCTCACCCTTTTCTCCCCTTGCAAGGTAGTAACTGCATTATCTCTTATGCCAATTGGGTTTTCCATTTTGTTTGATTATTTATTTTTTGTTGGAATATAACTTGAATTTGTTGCAGATAAATGTTTTCTTGAGAATAACTGGCAAGAGGGAAGATGGGTTTCACGATTTGGCATCTCTCTTTCATGTCTGTTCACTTCACTCATCGTGTTTATATTTAGGCCTCAAACATATACAAAATATCTCTTACTCCCCAAATGTGTCCTGGAATTTTGATGATTTTTCTGCAACTAGGTAATAAGTCTTGGAGATGTAATTAAGTTCTCTTTGTCACCCTCAAAAACTAAAGATCGTCTTTCGACCAATGTGTCTGGGGTGCCCCTTGATGATAGAAATTTGGTAAGCCTCAAACTCTTATCTTCGTTTTGCCTGCAACTTGTTATTAATCTTGGCTGGCACATTGTGATTGGGAACTTTGTTTCTGCAGATTATTAAGGCCCTTAATCTCTACAGGAAGAAGACGGGTAGCAACAATTTCTTTTGGGTAAGGATTTGTACTTGGCTGATTTAGGACATTTTGAGTTTTCTTTGAATTTGATCAACTTTACATTCCACACATTTTGGGGCAGATTCATCTTGACAAGAAAGTGCCAACAGGAGCAGGGCTTGGTGGTGGAAGCAGCAATGCTGCAACTGCGCTATGGGCAGCAAATCAGTTTAGTGGTCTTCTTGCCACTGAGAAGGAACTCCAAGAATGGTCGAGTGAGATTGGTTCAGATGTTCCCTTCTTTTTCTCTCAAGGAGCAGCCTATTGTACTGGTCGGGGTGAGGTATGTCTGTGTTACAGCATAAATTTTTGGTCAGTTTTTTATTATCTAATTCTACACAATTTCACATGACGGATCTGCAAATACGTTTACAAATGATTTTCGACCCCTATAATGTGTACGAAATAGTTATCTCTAACATGCACAGAACAATTTTGACTTTCGTGAGGTGCATTTTGTACCATATATGAGATTATGTCCTCAAATTATATGATACTGCCATAAAATACTTGGAGAAGTGTTTGTGCTTCATATTTTGGTTCATAATCTGTAAGAGTTCACATTTTAGTTCTGCTTTTTGATGTTCAGGTTGTTCAAAATATTAGTCCAGCCTTACCATTGGACATTCCAATGGTTCTTATAAAGCCCCAACAGGCATGTTCGACAGCTGAAGTTTACAAGGTATTGCACATTTAAAACTTTTGACAGGATTATTATCTACAATATATTTCCTCATCTTCTCTAAGAGAACTTTTTTATTTTATTTTCAGTGCCTCCAATTGGATAAAACTAATAAGGTTGATCCTTTAACACTGCTGGAGAGAATCTCAAGGCATGGAATATCACAAGATGTTTGCATAAATGATTTAGGTATGTATTAATGAAGAATAGTAAGATACATTGTTTGTTTGTTATAAAGCTATTATTAGCCCATGTCCTAATAGATTAAGCTTTTCGAATAGGAACTAAGAGAGTTTAACATTTGATTAGAGTGGGAGAGAGATCTTGTATTCAAATTCATGCAAGTTAAATCACCCAGTTTCTGATCTGTACCCTTTAGTGCGAGGGAGATTTACATTTTAGGAGTGTTAGAATAAAACCATTGTTGTGAGGATGTGGAGTGCTGTCATACATTGCTAAGTTAAGGGACCTTCGGTCTTAGTGCCCCTAGTGTTGCTTTCGGTCTTAATGCCATAGGATGGCTTGAGTGAAAAAGAGAATAGGCGTGTCATTGTTGGAGGCTGCCAACAGGCAGTGTTTTGTAAGATTTGCGCTTCGATCTGACCTCTTAACCAAAACGATTGTGCACTGAGTGGGACGCTAGTTTGGTTAGGTGTTTTTTTCATGCCTCTAGTGAACGAGCACTTGGAATCCAATGTGAAAATATGTTTACTAGTAAATGAAAATAAGATGACAATGAAAGCAGAAAACTAAAGGTAATCATTTCATGATTGAATCCAAGATTACAAACGTTTATAAAACAAACTTTTGGACTGATGAGCCACTTTACAATAACTGGAAATTAAATAGACTTCAAAATGTAAAGAAAGCTGTAATTGTTTCATCATTGAGACAAGATTACAAATGTTCATTAAAGAAACTTGTGGACTGATGAGCCATCTTACATAACTAGAAAGTAAATAGACTTCGAAATGTAAAGAAAACTGTAAAACTCTAGCAAGATTCGAGCCATAAGAGTCAGGATAATGCTAGAGAAGTCCATCGGTCTCACTAGTATAGGGCTGCATTGGAGAAAATATAGCCTCAAGGAGGTAATCAGGTTGGTTGGGATGTTTGTCAACTGAGCTCTCAAGGGATAGCGGCGTGCTTGGAAGTGGTCATCTCGAGCCCTAGATGGCCGGTCCAAGTTGGGCTTCGTAGTTAGTGGGCAGTGTAGCACGCCTTCGTTTAAATAAAAATAGACTGCCCCATAGCAGGCCCTATTTTTATTTTATGGCCCAAACACTTGTTTTGCTACTTCATTTACTTGCTTTTCATTTCTAATAGCATATTTTGCAGTAGTTACTTCATTAGGCTCTCAGAATGCGGAATTACAATTGGGATTCTTAAACGTTCCAATTTGAGAATTCTGTCTCTGTGGATCACTATGTGCCTTTGATTTGACTGTATTTGGGAATCTGGAACAGCCTTAGACTTCAGTTGTATAGGAAACACTTCTCTCTGAACACTTTAGGGCTTAATTTGATTGTTGTTTATGGGAATTATAAACAGAATTTCACTTCAATTGTAATAGGAGACAGTGATCGTCTTGTCTATTTGGGGTTTAACATTTGATTGGTTTTGAGAGTTTTGGAACTGCCTTAGATTTATAAATGAGTAGAACAAACTGCTTGTCTGATCTCTTCGGAATTTAAATTCTGGGTATTGTTTTTCTTATGTTCTTTCTATTGTGAAAGCTGACTTATAAAAGATTAATAAAGGTGAATCTTGATTATATTGATCCTGTTGGGGGGTTTCGTACGTATATGACTCCAGAGGTTCATCTAGGGCATCTTGCTTGATTGGATTTTAACTGTTTTTGCGTCTGGAATTATTTTAGTACACGTTGGAATCGTTATCATTATTGTCTAAACAATCTTCCGCATGTGATGGTTGTTCAAATGTATTGCACAGAACTTTGACCTGGATTGAATTTTTAACAGAACTAGAGAAACTAGCTTTCTGAAAGTAGATCTCAAGTCTCAGCTGGGTCAATTAAGTATCAGACTGCTGCGGGACCATCTTTTATCTAAAAATGACTCCATTTGCAAACTTTTTATTTGTAAACATATGCAGAACCTCCAGCATTTGATGTTCTTCCATCTCTTAAAAGATTAAAGCAGCGAGTACTGGCCGCTAGCCGTGGACAATATGATGCTGTTTTTATGTCTGGAAGGTACATTGATTATAGTTCTTATTGGCATATTCAATTAAATGGCTGACTAGTTTCTCATGAAATAATTATCTGCATGATCATAATAAATATTGTTACTTGAATATCTGCATGTAGGCTGTGAATTTGTTGCCTAATTTCACACACAAATCAATAGTTTCCTACTGGTAATTTTTCAAATGAACTCAATATTAGCCTCCAAGAATTTAGACCAACAATATGACTAAATTTTTTTGGTCAGTTCTGCTCACCTACTGGACCACACGCCACACATATCAGATGACTTTTCTTTCTGTTTGTTATCCTTCATTGTGTCTATCTTTGCTCATTCTTGTTGTTTGGAAAGAGATCTTCCTCTCTTCCTACTTCCTAGTGATCATTATAGGTCGGAGGCTCGGAATACATTATTTCTTTTTTTGTTGAAAAATTATTGATGGTGGTGTTGGAGAAGACTTAACTATACGGAGTATGAATAAGTATCTCTCCTCCCATCATCTGTGTTACACAAAAGGGGTTTTAACGTGAAATGGCCCAAAATGAAAGCCGTTGCGAAAAAATGCCACATTGTCAACTTTTGTACGAAGAACATATATTCTCTAGTGCAAACTCATTTTACATTTCCGTTATGTCCATTTCCTCAATATTCTTAATGCAGTGGAAGCACTATTGTTGGGATTGGTTCTCCAGACCCTCCCCAATTTGTATATGACGATGATGAATATAAGGATGTATTTTTGTCAGGTCAGTCCGATGTACTATATCTGATATTTTTACGGCATTACCGTATCAACATTATTTTCAGTGCCATGATACTAGCAATCGTAGTGTTAAAGAAATTCATCAAAAGATTGTTTATTAATTGTGACGAAATGCAGAGCAGGAAAAAAGAAGATAAAAAAGTAGTAATTGTGATGAATTCATCATGCTGCCGCCCATGCGGTCATTTGAACTATTTGTGTATGTAATAGCTATAAAACTTCCCAAGCTTGATATCCATGGGGAAGCATGAAATGAAAAGGAAAAAAAAAAAAAAAAAAAAAAAAAATTCAAGCAATTCATGGATGGTTGCCTAACGTTTATGATCACCTAGTCGAAATAATTTTAGACTATGCTTAAAGGAGTGAACCGTAAAGGGCTTTAAATATCCTTTTGAAGTATATCAAGGATTGTTGAAATGATTGTAATTTTGCTTGGATTTGTTACCTTATGCAGAGGCGAACTTTCTGACTCGTGAAGAAAATGACTGGTATAGGGAACCTGCTTCGAGAAGTGCTTCTGGCTCATCCTCCGAATTTTCCGGGTCGATTGAGTGATTTACTCCTTTACCAAGAGAAGTCTGTAATGGTTCATAGTGTTGAATGGTTTTCATTCTTCAATACGAAATAAAGAAACGTTGATTGCAAATATTATAGGTTGAGGATTCTGAGTCTTGCATAATACAAAGATTTTGGGCATTAGAAATAGGTTTTGGCATGCATTGAGGATTCTCTAACCTTGGAATGAGTTTGAATTGTAATGATGATTCTCTAGAAAGTCAGCATGTGAGAGCCTATGATAATTGGCATTTTGAACGTAAGCAACAACCTTGTTACAACAGTAATAGTAATGTCATTTTGCGTTATTGAAATACAAGCTTAGGTCACATTAGGAGAGAAGTCGGACGTTGTGATTTTCGAATATAAACTTTCTAACGATTCGAATCGTCTATTTTGTATGTTTCGATTGATAGATTATCCTTGCAAAAATTCAATTTAATGTGAAACCATTTGTCTATATTAATTATCATGACAAAATTTCATTGGTTTCTATAGAACTATGCGTTCGTCAATTTCTTTGAACTTAATTAGATGTCTTAGATATTTCCGATTTAGCTAATATTTTGTAAGGATGATCTATAATGTGCATCTTGAAAAATAAACAGTTCAAAAATGTTATATTTACACTTAGTGGAGGGATGAATTTGTATTGTACTCATCATCTATGAGATTTGAACAAAAAACCTCTCGTTTACAAGTGAATAGAATATCACTAATGAAACATAAAATAATATTAACGGAGAGAAACATTTTCACAATCAAGTCATTGCAATAAATTAGAAATACCATCTGTTACAAAATTGGCTTCTCTAACGACACGGTGCCAAGAGATTGAAGCGAAAGATGGTCGAAGAGTCTTCATATCTTTAATAACAGAGTTGAGCCACCAGAAACAACTAATTTCGAATCCACCAGACTAGGGGATCTTTTGTAATTTTCAGAAAGTTAGAGGGCCAAAGTGAAATTACAAAAACAACTTGATCATTTTGGTTGGCGGGCGTTGGTTGCTCAACCTCTACCTAAAGGCTAAAACTAGAGAGCAAAAAAAGGAAAACCAACAAAAAGAAAAGAGAGCACAAGGGCAATGGCAGCAGCATTCTGTCGTTGTGTTTCTTGGGTTGTTAGTCCTCCGTGGTGGTGGTCGTCGTCATCGTCAAGGTTGTCGTTGCATTATTCCGCTCGTCGTCCACTACCCCTTGCACGTAGTTATTCGACATCATATACAAAGACGAGGAGGAGCAAGAGCGATTACTCAAGTCCAGGTGAAAGAAGAAAGGTAATTATCAAATGCCTCTCAAACGAGAGTGAGACGGAGGCCGAGTTTGAGTTGCAGCCGCGTCTCTTTTCCAACCTCAACCAAACCACATTGAAGAGAGAACCTGGTCAGTCACCGTCACTAGTCAATTATTATTAGTATCAAATATCATCATTTCTAATTATTATCATATGGGTAACCTAATCCACAGGAAGTCTAGCCAGCGCTATTTTGCTAGTCGCAGGGACAACGGTACTCTCTCGCTCTTCTACTTCTACTTCTACTTGTACTATCACCTATCACCTATCACCTATCATGTATGTCAGATATTGCAATTGTGACTTCACCGTTGGTATTTATAATATAGAAAATTCCATTTGAATTTTAGGTGGGTGCCGGCATCCTTGCAATTCCTGCAGTCACTCTAGAATCTGGATTTCTGGCTTCTGCACTTACATGCATCCTTTGTTGGTTATACATGGTATTGTTTTGAAAACGACCTCTATTTAGCCCTGGTTTTTACTCTCCAAATGCCTGCCTTGCCTGTCGCTAACCGCAATTTGTTCCATTTCAACTGCAGGTTGCAACAGGACTGCTAATAGCCCAAGTCAATGTAAACACTATGTGCGAATTGGGTTCCGGCAGTGTATCACTGGTACCTGGTTTCTTTCTTTTCTTTACACTTGTCTTTTCCTCACTCTGCAATTCTAAACTAGGATTTTCTTTCTTCTTTTTCCCATCAATAGTTAAACAGACACTTGTCACGCACTCATGTTGTGTTCATTTCAAGTGCAAATATATGGTTATTATAGTGGCACAAGTAAAGGTGTCGATCTATATGGACTGATTAGACCTCTACAAATCGCTAGCTTTATGTGAACCCTAACTACACAATTGAAATAGCATATTGAATTTGGGTTTTGTTTTGAAAACTAAAGTGACTTAAAATACAAGAGAATGTAAATATGAATGATAGATTGATTTAGAAACGATGAAAATGAGACTAGGGATCTCGATTTCACCATTACAGACCAACTCGATGAATATTAAGTCCAGACGTAGCCAACTAACCAATTTGCGTCTAGGGTTTGTTTTACTTATTTATGGTCATCCATATGATGTGTGGTTATGATCAAGTACTCCTTATCTGCAATCTATTTGTGATCTTAAACTTAGATTTCTAATTAAGAATCCATTAAGAACAAGAAAACTTCAAAGAACCAAAGAAATCACATGGAAGGATGTGTGCATAGTAGTTTCTTCATTCATTCACGTGTCCACCAAGATTAAGCATGACGTACTATAACCTTGATAAAGAATTCATAAGCAAGACTAATGGGGATCAAACATTAAGATTAATAAACAAATCAAACAATAGAATCAGTGAATGAAACAAGAAAACAGATTGGAAGTTTGAGCACTTTAACTTATTAACATAGAATAGTTTTGCAAGGCTACATAGAAATCCCAGCTATGAATTTAGCTACACCATGATTGCTTAAAATATAAATGTAATACACAACATGAATGAATTAAACTCATAGAAGAAAACGTTGAAGCAATTTTGAGGTGGAACTCCTTCAAGCACAACGTGGCTGCATGGTTTCTTTTGTGGCAGCGGATGGTGAAGGGAAATAGGGTTTTGTTTCTGATTCAAAAGCAATATAAAGAGAGAATGGAGAGTTGCGGTTCTCCCCAAGAGGGAGGCTATGTAAAAGTGATGTCAAACCCCTGTATTTATGTGCTACCAGAGATAATTTACAAACTGTGCCCTTATGTTAGTTTGAGAGTCGGAATCTGTGTACGTTGTTGTTCTTGTTGGGAGTTGCATGTGTACTATCTTTCCTTTCGCTATTTATGGATAGAGTCGATAGACCACAGTTATACATAAGTGCTAAAGTGATTTTTGACCTAATTAGGCTCACCATACTAACTCGGTTTAATACAAGCTTATACAATGGACCTCTGAACCATAAACACTATTTCCCATGAGCATTATTACGTACGATATTCCCTCTCTCTACAGATGTATTTGATACAACACAATAGGACGTATGCTGAATTTTTCTGAAATAATTCTTGGTGTGCTTTCTTTAGTCGCTCTTTGTCCTCTTGGCACTTTAATTTTGTTTCTTTCGTCGGTTTACTTGTGAGAAGGAGATTAAATTCACAACAGTTTGTCCTGCGATCGATTTCAGGTGTCAATGGCTATGAGGACTATGGGGAGTGTGGGAGTTCAAATTGTTTGGTAGGGTGATATCTGACAGACTTTTCAAGCATTTTATAGCTAATTGCTGATCTCAACGTGCATACTTTGGGTTTTTGTTTTGTTTTGTTTTGTTCTGAATACTCTGGATTCTGTTTGAACAATTAAAGTAGCATATTAGAAATTTTCGTTTAAGCTTTTTATTTCAAGTCAGTGTTACCTTCCTTGCTTTCAAGTGTAATCTATCCAAATTTTCCTTTGAGGACTAACTGTGAGACGAGTTATTGTCTTTAAATTTTTCGGTTTTTGTATCTAAAGAGTTGTAATAGGTAGTCATTCTTGGCAAGGTGCATCTGTTTAATAAGATGTTTCTCTTCTCTTCTTTCCTTTTTATTTTTTAGCTCTATCATCAAACCAACCAAATGATTTTGGATTTCTAAAGTGACTAAGCTGAGGTGGGATTGATGGTAGTTTTTTTCTACGTTGCTGTCGTAAATTCGATGTTGGTAGAAGGAAACTGAGCCAAAACGTTTACCAAAAAATATTATGGAGAGAGGTCTAAGGTTTTGGTGGACATCTGTTGAAGGTTCTGTCCTCTTTCGGCAAGCCCTTGAAAGAAAATAATTGAGATCCTGCCACTGGAACCAACCGCTGGAATCGGCTTTGTGCATACTGGTGTCATAGAAGAAGCCATGTGAAGAAGAATGAAGGCCGGCTTCAAAGGATTCACCGTCAAATGAAAACCAAGGTAACTGTAGTCCGAGCTGGAGGGAGGGAGAAGATCAACTTGGACTGATAGGTCATTGGACATAGACATACTCGATTATTTCAACATAGAAATGACTTTCATTTTCTTGTTTTCATTCCATTTTTTGTTCCTTATGTTTTTTATGATTCTCTGGGACGACCTCTAAGACTTGGACCGATGGATAAGCCCATGCCCATGCCAAACTAATTGCACCCATTGAGATAAAAGGAAGGTCTTTCTACTTGGGCGGCAAGTTTAGAGCTGTAAATTTTATGAATCCGGTGGCTGAAAAGGTTAAAAAAAATTTGAAAGTTGCACTGGAAAGCATTTCAGTTTACTGTTTGCCTTTATTTTATAGTACTGGAAATCATTCCAGTTTAAAATGTGAAGGCTCAACATTCCAGTTTACGATGTGAAGGCTCAACATTCCAGTTTACGATGTGAAGGCTCAAGTCGAAGTCCATGGAAGGATATCGTTTCACAAGAGCGTGTTGCCTTTCTAGAAAGTTGAAAATAGTTTGTGGCAATGGAGATATGGTTTGGTTTTGTAGGACTTATGGGTTGGGGAGGAATTGTTGAAAGATCAGTTTACCAGGTTCTATAATTTGTCAAATTACAACAGTTTAGTGGTTTTGAAGGGTTTTTGAGATGTAGGAACTAACTTTCTCTGTTTGGGACACTGAAAGTGGTGCAAATTGATAACAAACTCTACTGGATTGAATGGTGTGGAGGCTATATAATCTGCAGAGCTTTTCAGGTAAATCATATTTCAGATGTCTTGTGAGGATGTTACTAATCCGAAATTTCAACCAATTGCTGATTTGGAAAATGAAAGTTCCCCTCAAAATTGAAGTTATGGCTTGGGCTGCAGAGAGAAGGATATGTGTCCTATGCTTCGTACAGAAGGATATGGCTTGAATTGCAATAGAGATAGGTAAGGGAACCAACAGAGAAGTAAGCTAATTTGATAATGTTTTAAGGTAAGGAGTGCCCGATGAAATAATTCTGTTCAACACAGCCGCATCCCTTTTTGACCATGGCTTCTACATTAGGGTTAGATATGTCTCCTATTGTTGAAGAACCTTTCCGAGTGACACTCTTACCACTCCTATAGTTTATAATGTGAAAATGGTTACTGATAAAATCTGCATCGTGCTTCTTTTGTTTATTTCGAAACAAGGCGTTTCTTCTTGTAAATGCCTATAGGTTCAGTTTGCTCTTATGTATTTCCTGTATCGATAGTTATTTAAGCATGGTCTACTAGTTTGCATTTATTTTTTTTGTTTCTCCACCGTCCAATAGCTCTAAATTTGTTGGTTTTTATTATTTAAAGGAAAAAAATTATTCAAAGAGACTGGAGTGAGTTGGTATTCCCAGAAGGGTGCCATTCATTGTTTAGTGGAAGTCTTGTTGCTTTTGGTAGAGTTAAGAAGGCCAGTGTGTTTTGAGGCTGCTTCGGGATTGTTGTTTTGTGGGTGTTTTGGATGGAGAGGAACAGGAGAATTCTCGACAACTCTAAGGGGTGGTGGTAGAAGAGCTTTTGGAAAGGATGATGATTTTGTCGTCTCTGTAGGCTTCAGTTTCCTCATAGTTGAGGAATTTAACCTTCTCTTCTATTTTGTTCTGTTGGAAGGCTGCTATAGGATAACTTGGTTTTCGTTGTTTTTGGTTGTAATTCTCTGGTAATCAGTCATTCTTTGTTACTGGTGGATTCTTTAGCACTCTCTGTAAGTACTTTTCATTGCTTTTTAATAACTTTTGTTTCTTCTCAAATAAACATGGTCTATCATGACAATAACCTACGATTCTACAATTTTGTTAGCAGTTTTCTTTATCGGTTTCTGATAACAACTTCCATTAACCTGCAGTTGGTCATACATTTTTATACATTACGCACTTCTTGTTGCCTATGTAGCTCGTTCTTCAGAAATTTTGACAAATTTTCTCGGAATTCCCTTGTAAGGACCAAAATCTGTAGCATTGCTTATGCGCCCATCTGTTGGGCAAACATCTTGTTTTATCGCATTTTATTTTTGGAGCACATTCTACCTTTGTTAGGTATTGATGGCAGCATTGTGGTTGCAGATGGGAAAGTGCAACCATGTTTTCAGTTCTGTTGGGAGGCATATGCTACTTCGGAAGGTTTGTCTTTACACTAATGGGATGCTTGTAACCTGTTGGTTTATATTGTAAACTAAGCTCATCAATATAAACCGTTCTTTTCCTAGACTCTAGTAAGAAAATTGAATTTATGCAATGCTTGTAGATATATATATTTTGAACGAATCGTTCGTTAGTTTTTAGACTCTAGTAGTCGAGAATGATGATCATTATGTTTCCAAAAGCTCAAATTGTTAGGGAATGAACCAATACTTGTGTATGTCAAGCTAACATTTGACTGTAAACTTCTCTCTCTCTCTCTCTCTCTCTCTCTCTCTCTCTCGCTCTCTGTGTGTACATGTTAAGATTTGACTGTAAACTTCTCTTCACATGTAGTCAGCGCTTCATTGGTGCGGTTAATGGGGTTCTGGTATCTGGAATCATCATATCTTTTGCTGCTCTTGTAGTAAGTCTCTTTCTCTCTTCCTCACTTAAGTGAATTTCTCTAGACTACGGATTGTTGCTCTTGCCCATTTTACACCAAATTTCCGCACATTAGTCATTAGAATATTTCCCCTGAAAGTGATCAGTCGATTCTCATAGGCATTGCTGTGTACAATTCTATTGTTCTGGATATGTGTTATTTCTGTGCGTAACATCGAGCTTTCTATCTTAGGCAGTTGCAGGTGGATACCTACAATGGGATGAGCTTTTGAAGGCCAACTTTCAAGCTGTTCCCATGAGTATACCCATAATCGTTCTGTCGTTTGTTTACCAGGTGACATCACTAACTTACGGTTATTCGATTCTGAATTAAACCCTTTAACATTCTGTATCTACTTCTTCCAGAATGTAGTGCCTGTTCTTTGCACGGATCTTGAAGGAGACCTGTCAAAAGTAAGGTGATAACTTTTTCTTTTTACAGGAAACATATTATTAATATGGGATAGTTATAGTCAAAGTCACAAATACCCTCAGCCTGAAAAATCCAGGCACCGGACATATACAATAACTGAACAAAGTCCACCCATCCATATAAATCCAGAAATTGTAGCTGTTCAATTGACCCTCTAAATGTAAAGAAATAAGGGGTGGTCGTCCTTTGCCTCTCCTAGCTGCTCGTAAATCGCCCAAAAAGGTTTCAGTACACTGCAACTCATTAAGACCTTAGCCTTCTCTCCACCATCGATCAAAGCACCTAAACAGAAAAGAGGTACTTAAATGTGGCAGCATCCAATTTAACCTAGCACCTGAAAAAATTAGTACCAGAAACTTGAAACCATTGGACAATCAAGAAAATGACAGTCAAATCTCAGTCACAGCTTTGCAATATGTTCCAATGCGGGATAATTAACGTATGGCCTTTTCCATTGAAGAACCTCACACGTTTTCTTTACGCTTATAAAAGTTTGCTGTCTGATAGAGTTTTGTTATGCATATATAGTTTATACTGTATGTTGTGTATGTAATCAAGTTGTTATTTTGCAGGACTGCAATTGTTCTAGGTACAAGTATACCACTTGTTTTATTTCTAGTCTGGAATGCTGTGATTCTAGGAACCATCACGAATGTCGACATGAGCTCAGATAAGATCATGGATCCATTACAACAACTGCAAGCTACCAACGAAGTTGTTGGAGTACGTTTATCACAACGATTCTTTAGTTTCTTTGCAAGTAACATATGGTATTTAAAAGAATGAAGTTCTATTTTCCTTTCTTTTGTTTTGCTTTTGTTTTATATGTTTTCTACTTTTTCAGCCTATTGTTGAGGTGTTCTCCCTTTTTGCTATTGCAACGTCGTACATTGGATTTGTTTTGGGCCTCTCTGATTTCCTTGCCGACTGTAAGTGCCTTCTTCTTCTTCTCCACCACTATATATTCATCTTTAAAGTACCTATTGATGAATTTTCGAAAAATCAGTGTTCATCTTTGGTTTTGAATACCCAGTGCTGAAACTCCCGGGTGGCCAAAGCCGGTCTCTGCCATACCTAATGACATTGGCTCCACCGGTTGTGCTGTCATTGCTAGACCCAGAAATATTCTTCAAAGCCTTGGACTTTGCTGGAACTTATGGAGGTGTGCGTGTGCCATATCTTATGTAGCTTTTGCAGTTAACAGATTATTATTTTTGCATTAGATAGATAAGTTAGATGCATAAAACGAACGATTAGTGCTAACAAATTTCTTTTTGTTTCATGTTTTTGATAGTGCTGGTGCTGTTCGGAATTGTTCCAGCTGCAATGTCTTGGTCCGATAGGTACTCGTCAAGTTCATCATCCGTTGGTATGAAGTTGCCACAGTTGGTTCCAGGAGGAAGGCTTACTCTTTCACTTGTGGTTGGAGGTGCCGGATGTGTCATTTTCTCTGAAATTTTTGACAAGTTGGGCCACCCATAATACGCGACTTGACTTTCTGAGCGAGTTTATTTCAAGAATCGGAGAAGTGGCCACGGAATTATGAACCAAGTAACTTTGGTCCATGAATTAAAAATATGTAATGTTTAGTCCCTAGTGACCTTGATTAGATATCAAGTGTTGTGTCAAATTTTATGTCACTATGCTTAAGAAGCAGGACAATGAGACCTCCAATTGTGTTAATATGAGTGCCATGTAGAAAAAAATTACTAAAATTAGAAAATAATCTAATTTTTCACATATATATGTTTCTAAAAAATAAAATACTAAGTGTTTGTGCTGCAAAATAAATTTTAAACATCCAGAATCAAATGATCCATAATTTAAGATAGTTAGGACCAAACGATTAATTATTCAAACGAGATGGTCAATACAAATTTTGCATGAAAAATCTAAAATTTCAAAAATTGGGCTACGCGGCAGGCCCAATTGCACAAGAGAATAGGCTGCTAGAGCCCATGACTCCGAGGCTGGGTTCTCGGCCTTTAATATAATATGTATAACATAATTAATAGTTTTTAAATTTTAATTTTTACTAATTAATAAAACACTTGTTATGAAATTACCAGTTCAATCGTGGTCGGCATACCATTACAATTGCACTTACAATTACAATTTACAATTTATAACACAGAGAGAGAGAGAGAGAGAGAGAGAGAGAGAGAGCGAGCGAGCTTTGAATTGAACTCAAGGCAATGGAGGTCAGTCCAGCCCCAGCCCCAGCCCCAGCCCCAGCGAGTGATGCAACCGAAACCAAGGGCCTGAAACCCCTCATTTCGCTCTACTCCAACTGTCTCTGGAACCGCGTCCGCCGCTTCCTCCCCGCTTCTGATTCCAATTTTCTCCGGAAAATTCCAATTCTTGCTGGGGCTGGGGAAGCCAGATCACGGAAACGACGAGAATGTCTTCCCCTTCCGCTGCCTTTTAATCCACTGGAATCATCTGGGTATGCCTCTTATTACATTACTTTACTCTCTGTTTTGGTTGCTTTTATGCATTTTCTGCACTTTGTGTAATCCCAATACACCAGTATCCTAAACCTGGATTTACATATACACGTATACGTATATACATGTATACCTACACGCACACACGCACACACGCACACACGAGCCCCTGCATCACTTAATGTGCTCGCCTAGTGTGTTCAATTGGGATTTTAATGGAGTTTAAAAGATTAGTTTTATTCAGTTCAGGTTTTTAAAAAGAGTCACAAAAGAGTTTAGGCGTATTATAGTCAAATTTTTATGGGACTATAAAAGGTTGGGTCTTTTCAACAAAGAATTTTAAAAAATATATTACATAAAGTAATGGATTTTGGTCTAGCCCTTTCCCCTTCACTTTGGTGGATTTAAGATGCCGACCCTGCTTGTGAACATGAAGGATTTGACTGAATTTGTACAACGTTTGAAGACACCATCGAGGGTAGACCTGTATGCACACCTGCATAAATATTTATTGAACCTACAAGTTACAATTGTCTAGTGCCATATTGCCTACTGAAATAATCTTGACAAAATTGCTTGTATAAAAGGGAAAAAAATGAACAGTAGAAAATAAGATTATTCTGAGCTGGTGGTATTACAGGGGCTAATGATTTGACACCCTGCTAGCAAGGCTTGTACTTCAACTTCCTCTCTGTTCTTTTCTTGTTTGTATCCGTTACAAACTTACAAGTTTGCCTTTTGGTGGGGTGGGGGGTTGTTAACCGAAAAAAGAAAAAAAAAAAAAGTCTGTTTTCTATAATTTTAGTTCGATATTTTGCTTACCCTATTAATTTTTATTTTCACTATGCGAATTTTTATGATCCTTTTCATTATAATAATTGTAGTTAATACTTTCCAAAATAGTGACTTAGGGTGATTTTAGTGTAATCCAGAATGTGTATATGTAATGTTAAATAGTTTTTATTTTTTTATTTTTTTTTATAAATAATATAACTGCCAAAGTAAGCATGACAACAGTATTCTATTTGACCGTTAAAATTCCATGAAAATCAAGCCTATAAATATATTTCAAACTCTATGTTTGAAGTTTAACAAACTTCATTAAATTCCACATACAATTCAGTCAAATTCTATGTAGTATAGAAATCAAATAAAATTCATGGACTCCATGAATTTATAAAATCTACGTAACGCCCTTGTACTGAAACATGATGCTTGAATCAGTGCCCACAAATTATCACTTTTGTTGTTATGAGATGGTTAAATTTATTTTGATCAACAATATCATGCTTTGTTGGAAGAATGCCATTGTTTATGTACTATTGGATCATATTAGTGATAAATGAAAACATTTAAATGTTTGTTTCTTTAAATGTGCAGGGTATCGACAGAGGCATCTAGAGTTTTTGATGTTCTACATGATATGTTGGAACACATCTTCTCCAATTTGCATAATATCCAGAAGAACTTGCAGTTTTGGCAATCTAGGGCTGAGGTGAGAAATAAAACACAACATCATTAATTACATTATAGATTACAGAAAGAGGGGAATGCAAATAAAAACATGTGAAAATATAAACAAAAACAAGTACAGAACAACCCAAGCACCCAAGCACCCAAGCACCCAAGCAACCAATGAACAAAAAAGAAGCATATCACGAAAGAACCTATCAAAATGTCTAAACTACAGAAGCTTCCCTATTTGATGAATGACATAGAAAGATGAGTTGCCAGCCTTTTCTGAGTTTACTGCTGAAGTTCTGCTGGAAGCTAGGATTTGGGAGGTTAAAGCCTTTTAGGTGACACGATTTCATGAGCAAAAAGTTGTTTTTGAGAAAAATGAACAGATTATATACTGAATTACTGGAAATAAGCTAGTTTGGGAAGGTTCAAAATCGGTTTTGACAAGTAAGTGTTGAAGGATCTGTGCCACGGGATGTATAAATTGTTTGGTCATGATGGTTCAACAACTTTTGGTGGAAAGGGTTTGCTTGGTATCAACCAGGTCACATTCAAGGACCTGGAGATTAGAATCAGCAGGTGTTTTCTTTGTGTTAGTTGTTTTTCATATTTTTATGTTAGGTGGGGCAGTTCCAAATTTTCACCAAGCAGGTTCACATGGAAGGCAAAGCTTCCTCTGTTATTCAAATAAGAAAAGTCCTTTCCTGCTCATGCAAGAACTTTTTGTTTTCCTTCACTCTACCACTTTCCCTTAACTTTTCTTTATTAACACCAACCTTAAATCTTTGTGACATTGAGATTGTTTAACATAATTATAAATCGTTCCTATCATCATATTGTGTATAAGCCATATTGCATAGCGTATAGTTAGTTAATTTTCTTGTTATGTTGTTAAATTGAAGATAAGCAACATATAAGCGGTTGTCTTTGACTATAGCTTGTAGCAGGTAATGCATCTGTTAACAACTGGGTAAAATGGTAACATAACAATTGATCTTACCAGCCACATTCTGTTACTAGAAATAAAACAAATAAAGCCAGTTTACTTTCTGGGTTTTCCCCACACAATGCAAATCATGGCTACATTCCTGCATTTATGCGTGTCTGTCTGTGCTGGCTATGATTTGAATAAACCATGCACAAATATTGATGTTATATAAAAATGATACACAATCACAGACTTATGTTTGATATTTCTGATTTCAGGGATCTAATGCTCAAAAAGTAAAATTTATGGTGTTAGAGAGAGGGCCACATGCTTTTATTGAAGGTGCAATTCAGCTGATACGTGGATGCATTGCTGAAGGTTCTTCTATACAGAGTATATCCCTCTCTGCATCTGCTCACATATCTGAACGGATAACTATATTAACTAGCTTGAGATGTTCTCTCGCCACATTTTTGGCCCAGGTTTGCTTTACCTTGTTCATATATTGTTAATTTGAATATGGTCTCTAATTTTTTGAGGAGAGAAAGATGACCAATTATAGCCATTAGCTTGTAGTCAAATTCTCATATTTTCTTTTCAGCACACACACGAACATATACACACATACATACAGTGAGAGCTTCATAAGAGGGTTCCCTTTCTACCAGAAAAAGGATTGTAAGTGAGCTCAACCATCAAAGCTATCCGTTGATCCAAATTGTTTAACTTTTAGGACTTCATTCAAAGATTGTCCTTGCAAAAAATCACCAAAATCCAAAATCATATAGTCATCAAACAATAACATAAGAAATAGATGGACACAATCTTTCTTCTAAAAGAACTAAATGTATGATTATCAAATTGTCAAACAATTTTGGATTTCAATGATTTTTTGTAGGCATGGTTCTTGGATGGAGATCTAAACTGTAGTCAGTTTGGATTATTGAATCTCATTGTGGAGTGTCTGGAACAACCCTCTCAACTATCCTTCCAAAGGGATCCTCTTAAGAATACCCACAACATGCGCACACACAGACACACAAACAGAAACACACACACACACACACACACACACACACACACACACACACACACACACACACACACACACACACACACACACACACACATATCTGAATATGATGTATGTCAATCCTGGTTTGTATAGGTTTACATGGAAATTGACAAGTTTGGAGACGGGTTAGTGAGAGATCCAGAGAATTCATTGCCTTCCTTACTAATTAGAATTAATGGCTTATTCTTCAAACTAGAGGCATCTGTTGGCCATGTGCATGCAATGCGGCAGGTAGCTGCTTGAACATTCGAACTTGATTTTATTGTGGTGGTAGCCTTATTTTCAAGATTGTTTCACCATCTGAAATTCAAAAAGAGAATAAAGCACAAAACATGAAAAAACCATTGTAATATGAATATTTAACTGCTATGCAGGTTGATTCGTCTGTTGAGGGCAGCTATTCAGTTCCACTACTATTTGAGAAACTCCCGGAAATAAATCAAGAAGGATCCCAGTGGACAGATTGTGAAATTAAGGATGCTATCAATTTGGTTTATCAGAATCTGTACAAGCTCGATTCTTACTTGTCTTCTATTGTAAGAGCTTCTGCCACATTTTCTCTATCGAATTGAGTATAGCTTTTGTTGGGTAAGCTGGATGACATGATTATCTGGCATACGGGTAGTACCTTGTAATTTTAAGCAGCTGATTGATCATATGTGTATCAACTGGCTTATGATTGGCTCTTGTTTATATACTTTATCCATCTTTTGAGAATATGCAGGAAATAGTTGCCTTTCGTTTTTTTATTTTAATTTATTTTATTTCCTGTTTTTCTTTTTCGTATACTTCTTTATACTTTTTCTTTGATTTATGTATGTGATAGGTTTGCAAACATCGTAAACCAAGGAAGGTAACACAATATTGGATCCGTTATACATGTGGTGCGGTTGGCCTCTCAGTTTGTTCTGTGTGGCTTATAGGACATAGTAGTCTGATGGGAAGTCCAGACATTGACAATTGGGTTCGTGAAGCGAGGGATTCAACAGTCAGCTTCTTTAGCGATCATGTGGAGCAACCGGTATATTTATTCAACTTATATCGTGCTTTAATTTTCTACTGCTCTAAAAAATATTTGTTATGCTATTTGACTGAAAGTGAAGGAAGCTATGGTGCCATATAACTGTCTTGACATGAAGTTTATATTTTCAGATGATCATTTGATAAATTAACCTTTGATAGAAGTTTCTCAGAGGCTTAAATTTGTGATATATTTCCATGGAGTCTATGTAATTTATTTAAAACTCCATCAAAATCTGTGGATTTATAATTCCATAAAAATCCTTTAAAATCTCAATTGAAAACACCCTAAGGGTATTAGCTTCAATAGTGTTCAGTGTAATATTTGTGAAATGGTTCAAAGGAGAACACCTCTTTTTGTGTCTGTACTGTCGACATTGGTGTGTGAATTGTGATAAAAGATGCTGAGAATGGGTCATCTGTTTTTGCACAGTCCAGTAGCATTGATTGTTTGGCTGAGGGTATTCGTGAAGGCTAATTTGAGCTGGGAGATTCCAGCTACATGTGTGGCATTATTTGTAAGAAGCACAAGTAAGTTGGAGCAAGAAAGAGGCACAGTGATAAAAAAAGAATTTGGTGGAAAGGAGTAGACAGATTTTGGGATGTAGGCGGGTGAGAGGTGGATTATTTGTTGGAAGGGGTTATGTTTCGAGCTTTGGTATCTTCAGATATTAGGGAGAGTTCATTTTCTGTTATTATTTCAAATTGCAATGCTGTTTCTCAATACCTTCATTTTTTTTTTTATCTTGGATATGTTATATAGTTGCTATGGTGAATGTGGACGATGCTTCTGCTTTTTTGTCTTCACCATTTTAGAGGACATCTTCTCCTCGGTTTTTATTAATTTCTCGCGTCTCCTCTCTGAAGAGGTAAAAAAATAAAATTCAGAGTGCATCTGACAGCCAGATAAATTCTTTTACTCTTCATGGAAGCTATAGCAGACATTAGCAGTTCAAATACCTGCGGTATTTTGTTTCTTAAGTTGGATGGATTATATTATCGATTAAGAGCTCGAATTTATTTTTCGGTATCACTAAGGGAACCCATCCTGTCAGCCATTACATGAGAACCCCAGGTAGATATATATTCGAAGATTATGCTAGAGTCAGTTTAGGAGACCTAAGGGATAGAGTTCAGTTTTTGTCTGCCCTTTGGGCCTCAGTTTTCCCAGGAATCTCTCTCTATAATTTGTTTAGATTGGAAGGGGCAGCCTAATAATTGGTGTTTGGGTGTTTTAGCTTTTCTGGTTGGCTGTGGTTATTCTGTTTTCTGTTTTGGGTGATTTTCTTGACCGCCCTCTTTGTTTTCCCCTTTCTTCTTATAATATCGTCTCTTTATAAAAATAAAAAATTGCATACTGAAGTCATTCTTTAGCCTTTTGAAGTCCTTTTTTACTACGTGACTTGCTCCAATAGCACCTCAGAGAGAGGTTCCCCTTGTTGGCTTTGAGATATTGGTCAAAGTATGCTCGTGTCTCATCTTGCCAGAGTGCCTGTTAGCCAAACCCCTCTCAGTTTCTCCTATCATAGATTGCAGGAAAAGATGCGAAGAGTCCACTTAGCCCATATTGTTAATTGTTGAGAACCAGGATGATCTTTTCCATTTAAAATTTTAATTCATCCAGCCTTTAATGTGCATCCTTGAGAATTAAGTGTATTGTAATTGTGTTCTGTTTTTACTCAAAGTTTTGGTTTGAAGTATTATCTCATTATTAAAAAGATGGCACTCACTTCTGACCTCAACCTTCGTCCGTCTCTCTCTCCCCTCACCACCCACACCACCCCCCCGCGGCCGGGGGTATATGCAAATAACCTTTTTCATATTTATATAAACATCTGAATATTCTAATGACTTTAGCTATATGTTGACTCAATTTTTCCTAGCTTCTGTCTATTAGAGATGAACTCTTTGAGACATTCAGGAAAAGACATAAAGGAATGATGGATCATGAAGAAGTGCAACTAACTTCTAATTCTCTACACAGGTTAATGTTTTTATCTCCTTATCTCCCCCTTTAATTCATACTTTTACTTACTTAAACTGTGGGTAGTAAAATGCTGATCATGCCATTCACATTTCTCAAGTCATGAAAGTGATCAACATGCAGATTGTGACTTATCAAGTCTTATGTCAGTGGTGGGCAGTTGCCCTTTTTTTTAGTGGAAGGAGGGGATGTTCAATTCACAATTAATGCAGTGGTTTAGAAAACTATTCTTTCTAACTGTTAAATCCTTATACATTTCATTTTTTATTCTGTGGGCTTTGGATCACTTGTGCTACCTGTGACTTGCATTACTAGGTGTAGTTCATAAAGATTTTACCCTTTTAGTTTGGGTGTATTGCTACAATTTTCCCTTTTTGTTTTATACAGAGTGTTTCTCAAATTTATCAAAAAAAAAGTGTTTTTAAGAGGCAGAAGGGAATATTACTATATCCTTTGATTATACTAACGAAACTTATTCTTTGCAGATCACTGGGTTTCTGTTCTATTTATTTATCCTTTTGTCACATTCACATAGCACATCGAGCGTTAGTTTATTTTGCTAAACGGGTTGATGCTTTTTATTTTAACCTAACATTTTTATCGGCTCGTTTGTAGAATGTTACTGGCTTTCACTGAGCAGACAAAAGGCCAAAAGTTCCCAGAGAATGCAACAGATCAGGAAATGCTTGAAATAGTCATGGCCAGGTTGCTATTTATAGTTGCTTGCTTCTGTTGCGTCTTTGTGCTAGCCTCTTTTTATAAAACTTAAAATGTGCTTGTATAAATACGTAGCTTTGGTTAACTCTTGTCCAGAGTCTTGACATGAAAAGTTTTTGTTGAAACAACTTTGAGACTTGTGAATGCAGTAAAACATGATCTATGGAATTGTGTAATAAAATTGTCATGTCTGTTAATAAATTCTTGAATGTGACCTAAATCCTTGAGTCTACTAAATCAACGAATTTATTCAGATTTGAGTTTCTCATTTAGTGTACATATTTGGAGCTTGGTCTTATCCTCTGAACCTCTCATTTTGTTTCTCTCTTAGAAAATTTTGAAATAATTTGATTTCTTATGATTGAAATGATGGATGCTAATTTACCTTTTTTTTTGTTGTTGAATTTCATATGAATGGAATGGATGTATTTCAAAAAAAAAAAAAAAAAAAAATCCCATTTTTAATATATTTTGTAATCTAATTTATGATTTGGTTGTTTTATTTCGATCTTCTTGAAATTCCAGATAATCCTAAACAAGTACTCTGCCGGTATGTGTAAAACAGTTGATTAGAAACTTGTTCATGGTTTTGTTAAGATGCATATGGTTCACTGGTTGTTTAGTGTATAGTTCTGAAATCGTATGTGTATGTTTCATAAAAAAAAATCCCATGTCTACTTGAAAATAGATTTTTTTTTTTTTAATCTTATGAATATATAGGTATGAAGAGGAACTTACACATCCTATTCAGAACCTTCTTAATGGAGAGCTGGCTCGTGCTATGCTGATCCAGGTAGTATCCATTACCTATTATCAGTACTGTTACCACTGTTTATATTATTTCTCATGTTATAATGCCTGGTGCCACACAGGTTCAGAAGCTAAAGCTGGATATTGAAACGTGCGTTTCTGATCCTGGTGTCTTGGTTAATACGCAAGTTTTTCAGATGCACCATCTTATTTCATGTTTCAGTTCCTAAAGATGATCTTATTATGAACAGGGCGATGCTTGAACTCAACCAAATTCTGAGGGCAAATGAGATCAATTTTGCTATTCTGGCGGCTTTACCGGCGTTCTTCCTCTCCCTCATTCTGCTAATGGTAGTGCGTGCATGGTTCAAGCAGGTAGGAGAGGTTTCTTAAGCTTTTCTTTTTTTTTAAAAAAAAAAAAAATATTCTCAAGTTAAATTATACTAAGGATGTTAGTGCCTGCATGTGAGTATTCTCACATGAAGATGTAGTTTCATTTCTATGCATATCCCATATGTAATGGATTACATCATCGATTCCAACTTATTGCGCAGAGTTCAAAACAATTGTTCACAGTTAAAGACAACAGCATTACTAGCCTACTGCAAAACTTTCTAAAACATGTAGAATTCAGTTTTCTCCATAAACTTCTTTTTCCTCTCTTTGACATCCAAAATTCGTATGTCAAATTGTAATTGAGAAATGTTTAACTATTTATTTATTTTGTGGGCTACAAAAAGTTTTTGGTACATTCTTCATAATGTATGCCAGATGGACTTATGAAAAGACATCAAAGCTAAAGTCATCTGAAAATATTTTAATTCTGTAAAGCTCCGTAATGTTTTAATGTTACCATTTGTGCAAATTTGTTCTCTCTTCCTGTTTGTATTAGTTGCTCAATCTCATTTCTACTTATGCAAATCAGGATACTAGAGCAGAAGGAAGGGGAAGAATTGCTCGGATCCAGCGGAGGTTACTGGTTGTGGAGGTTGAGAAACAGATTATGCAGTATCGTACTTTTTACGGTCAAGGGATGGTAAGAATTCAGTTCTAAAACTGTCTATTGTACTGATTGTCAATAGAGAGAATTTATTTAGAAGCGCTTCAAATATAGAACTATACAAATATTAGTATTGGGCAATTATTTCATAGCATACACGTCTCAAATGGTATTCATCTGCAAGAAAAGTGTTTTAGAACTGTTATCTCACTCATTTAATTCAGGATTATATGCATTGAGAAGGATTGGGAGGGTAGACTATTTGCCCTCTTTATTTCTTTTATGTGCACTTATGCATAATATTGCATTCTGAAGAACGTAAATAATTAGATGTGATAAGTAAATTAGACCCCTTAGATTAGATTACTAATAATTAGATGTGATAAGTATATTGCTTGCAAAGATTGCACAGGAGAAGAATTCACGAACTCATAGAGCCATAAACTTTTAGCAAATCAAATAAGGTAATAACAAATTCCAATAAAATATAGCTAAACTTAGGATAACAACGATAGAAGTTAGCAACCACTGCTTCTATATTCCTTTTCAGTTTCAGTTTTTTAGCTCCACATAAATATAAAAAATGTAGGCACATTGAGTTATCTTTTTGTTTCAACAATTTAGGCCACTTGGCAAAATATTTTTGCTTAAAAGCAGAAAGCGGCTGTGACTTTACTGTCCTTATTTTACTTCGAGAGCTGATGTTTGTACTTTATCAGCATTTATATGCTCTTTGATTGTTCTATTTTTCTTTTTGTTTTTCCATCTGGAAAAAAAAAAATCAATGTTTTAAAAGGCAAAGCCAAGGCGTTTGATTATTAATATATATTATATTATAATTATATATAATTATAATCAACAATAGAGTTGAAATCAAACATATAGAGCCGAAATTAAACATATATAGTCGAAATCAAACATTATAGAAGAATAATCAACAATCAATTCAAAAATTTCTTCAGTATAGGTTAACCCTTACCTTAAAAAATAAAAATAAAAAAAGGCCCCAGCTGATGCCTCAGGCGCCTAGGCGCACCTCGACCATGCCTAGGTGAGTTTAAGCCTACTCCCGCTGGGCAAGGTGTTTTCCTCACCGCCCTGCTCAAAGGCCGTCTAGGCGCGCCTCAAGGCTCCTTTTTTAAAACACTGAAAAATATATAGAAAAATCTACGTTGTTTTGTTCTGTTGAGTTGGGTAATGATCTATTTGATGATTTGTAATGAAAAACTGCAATGAAAACAAGGAATTGAATCTGTAAAATTTTGATAAGAAAGTGCTAATAGTTGCAACCTCTCATTGATTTTGTTATTTGATGAGATCTAATTCTGATTTTTAACGTCATCTGTGTGATGTTTCTAAATCATGTTCTTTTTTTGTTCCCTCTAATTTTCTTTCGTAATCACTCTTTGTTTTTCTTTGTGCATAATTTGTTTGATTTTCGGAAGAAGCACATTCACAAACTTTATTATTGTGTGCTTTTTTGTTTGGTTTCCGGAAGAAGCACATTCACAAACTTTATTTGTTGGAGAAACAGAGAAGCAAAGAAGTTGGTCTTGATACTTTATCTGTAATTTACAGGAGAAAGAAGCGCAGTGCGTGTATGGATTGTTGTTGTATAGTCTGGATCGACTATACCGTGCTGTGAAGAGGCACGCAAAAGCAACCGGTGAATGGAAATGGTTAGTTTCTTTACAATGTAAACTTTGTTCACATTAAAAAAAAAAAAAAAAACAGAGAGAGAAAGAAAGAGGGGCATTGTGTTGGAGTAAATAATTTGAGTTGTTATATGATGAACAGGTTGAGTGAGGATATTGTTGACTTGGGGAAGCCCAGCCTCCAAATTGGAGATAAACTCATATTGACCTCACGCATGGTACGAGTGTACGACTGTCTGCTTCCTTCGTTGAAACGCCAATAGGACTCTTTTCTTCCCCTCCCCTCCCTCGTATTGACCTCGGAGGAGCATTCTCTTCTCTCCTAATCTCTCTTCTCATTCTTTCCCGTACTTTTCCTCCGCCCGCCTATCTTTCACAGCTTAGAAATTTTGTTAGTAGAGAAAACTCTTTGTAAATGTTTGGTTTACATATGTATTATTTTTCCTTTTCCTAAAAAAAATAAGACATTGACACTTATTTCATCACTAAAAAGCAATGTTACAATTTTTAATTTTTTAATGTACACATGGGGTCAGTGACATGTGGCGCCACGTCATGCGTTAGCGGAGCTTTTGACAGAAAGCCTAACATAAGCATGAAGTGTTTCACAATCCTCACTTTAGGTATGAGATTGAGATGAACAAAACTTGTGAAAGTTTGAAAACCACGATGCTTCATAGTGGTAAATTGAAAATAAAAACAGGGAAAACACAACTCATAAAATTTAAACGTGCTTCGGATAACTAAAAACATACATCAACCCGAAAAAAAAAAAATACAAAATGTGATCAACCTTCAAACACCAGAGTGACCCATAAACATTAGATGATTCTCAGTTGCATGAAGCTACCAACAACGATTGAAACCATAGCAGAAAGTGGCATAAGGAAAGCATCATTTTGCCACCTTAATCAAGGCCTGAAAACTATGTGGCCTTGTTTCCACAAAAAACAAAAGCCTGTGTGGCCTTCCTTTTTGACCTAGATGTAATTAACAAATAAAACATAATAACTTGGCCAAAAACCAAAATCAACTTTGGACGTATCCCTAATTTAAAACTTCCCTTCAGGTCCGATTCTGCTTTGCATCCTATTCGACTCAAGAGTGGGGGTGGGTACGGTGCAGTTTCATTCTCAAACCATAATCGGAACAGGGAAATACTAATAGTTCGGTTTGGTGCAGTTCTGCTTAAATTTATTACTAAAATTGTTCAGTTCGGTTTATACAGGTTCCGGTTTGGTTCATGCTAGTTTATAGTTCTGAATACTAAATCATTTGAATACCAAATCAAAATGGTATTTAAAGTTTACTTGTTTTCTTTTTCTTGTTTTTTGCATGCTTGTATTCAAATTACTTTAGTCTAAAGAAGCTGGCAAAATTGCACTGTAGAAATGAACAGTGTTTTGGACCACATTTCAGTTTATTTACAGGATTGCCCCTCGGTTGCTTTTAACACACTTTCATTTTATTTACACAATTGCCACTCAGGCTTAAGAATTGATTTTCAACCGTTCGCAACTTTTGACTCGAGGAGAGAGGGGAGGGTGATATCACAGCTGACAGATTGGAGAGAGACGATGACTCCCATTTTTGACTCGGAGACAGCTGGGTGTCGCTGTGTCGAGCGGAGAGAGAGGGGGACAGAGCGACTACAGAGCAAGGAGACACAGGGCCTGCATTTCAGCTTTGACTCGGGGAGAGAGGGGAAGGGGACATCATGGCTGACGAATTTGAGAGAGACAGTGGCTCCCATTTTTGACTCGGAGACAGCTGGGTGTCGCTGTGGCGAGCGCAGAGAGGGGACAGAGCGACTACAGAGGAGGGAGACACAGGGCCTGACAGATTGGAGACGGATGGGAGCTAGGGATTTGGACTGAGTGAGAGAAAGATTTTGCTAGCTCCTCTGCCAGGATCTATGGGATTTTCTCCCATTTTAGAGAGAGAGATGGACAGGGAGAGAGATACAGAGCGGAAAGCATGGGTGTGTGTATTCTTTAGGGTTGAGGGGTTACGCACAGAGTCGGTGAGGAGGGGATGCCTCAGGGACGAATGGCAGCGTCTGGGTTTTCATTTTTCTCCCTTGATTCAAAAGGTATTGCACTGCTTTTGTTTTCATTGTTTGGTGCCTAATTGCCATTTGATTTATTAAAATTTTCTTTTATATTTTGTTCTTTCATTCAAATTCTAACGGATGTCTATAAATTGTTCAATTGGGTGCTAGATCATGTCTCTGTTTTTGTCAATTAGGATCTTCCACTGATTTAATTTGTTTTTTTTTCTTGATTACTTTTTGTGTGATTGATCCTTTTTCTGTTTTAGAATTGTTAGGGATATTTTGTTCCTCCATTAAAATTGTCATAGATCTTTATAGATTGTTTAGCCCACCTTAGGATTTAACTCTTTTTCAGTTTATTGTTTTTAATTGTTGTTTACTGTTTGATTAGCCATTTCATTTATTAAAATTGTCATAGATATTTTTTCTCTCATTAATGCTATCATAGATATTTTATATTGTTTACTTAACTATTAGGGCTTGCTCTTAGTCTTTAGCAGGTTGTTTAGATCACCTCTAGGATTAGCTATATGTCCAAATTTATCCTACAACCTAATCCATTGTCCTAACAACCATAATGTAGATAAATTTGTGCTGCTCCATTGCACATAGGCAGTAAGCTGTGAAGTATATCAAATATTCCATAAGATTAACCAACGTTTGACAAGTTTAAGCAGATACACCAACACAGAGAGAAAACACCTAAATTTACAGCAACATGAAAGCTTAACAAATAAAATTTTTTTTTTCGTAAAACATATCTAAGTTTACACAGTTTATTGTTTTCAATTTGCTGTTGACTGTTTGATTTGCCATTCCCTTTATTAAAATTGTGATAGCTCATTTTTCCTTCATTAAAGCTGTCATACATATTTTAAAGTTGTTTAGTTAAGTTTACAGCTTGCTCTTTGTCTTTGTAAATTAGGGGGCTACACTGTTAAATTGTCGTGGCTAATTTTCCCTTCATTATAGCTGTCATAGATATTTTTAAATTGTTTAGTTAACTATTACAGTTTACTCTTAGTCTTTCTAAATTAGGGGACTGCACTATGTTGATATTTGTGTTTTTCAGAAATTTTTTTTTCCTTTGCTTATGTGTAAACAAAATTCAGTCTCCTTTTTAACTTTATTGTTCTTTAATTAGGGAGTTTAGGCTGTTTAGCTTTCTGTCTTTATAAATAATGGGGTTACACTCTGCTCATTTGTGTGTTTCTTCATACTTCCCTACTATTTGCTTCTCACCAAATCACCTTCAGGTTCCTTTTCCACTTCACATCATTCGAATATCTCTATGTTCCTAGGTTGTTTTTCCATTTCTTGGTTGCTTCTGTATTTTTGGGATGCACTTATAAATTTTATTTTTCATATGCATGTAGATCCAGCAAAAGCATACACATCAAACCCCTCATTCACACAACAGCCACCAAAGAGACCATTACTGAGGTATTTCTCAATCCATTTAAAAATTTTGTTAACTTTTATACAAACTAATTTCTAATATAATTCTCCTTACTGTGTTTGGATACAAACTCTTTTTCCCTCTAATTTTTTGCCATGTCATGTATCCTTGCAGCTCAACCACCTGCAAGTTTTTGAGAAACAAAGAAACATCAATTTGAGAAGAGTAAGACTAATTTCCTGGCTTTATTTATTTATTTATTTTATTTTAAAACCAAGACTACATTCTTTAAAGCCACTATTAGTATTTAACTATGATTTGAATTAATTGATCTGTGGGGTGTTTCAATTGATCATCTGCAAATAAATATACAGTTCTTTAGTGGTACCAAAGGGTTGACAGTAGGAGTTCTTAGTCATCCAAATCTATTTCAACGCTGGATGAAGAGTTCAAACATATGTTATTCTCTTATATGTTTGTATTTGAATGGTAACAATGTTGTTCTTCTGCTGCAAAAATCATCCTTTTAATCCATTTCAACTTAGGCTCAACTTTACTTTCATTTCAGCTTCATTTTCATGTTAATCATGTCCTGTTTGTGTGTGTTTTCTGTTGGCATTGGAGGGTGGTGCTTAAACTGAAAGCTCTGGGTTTTGCTGCTGCAATTACTTTTGTCTCATAATGCATATAAAAACCTTTCACTCTGGTGCTTCTATGTTTGAACCAAGAAACACTCATGTGTTGGTTTTGCAGTTTGATTAGAGTTATAGATGTGTTAACATGTTTAAGTGGTGGTGCTTAAACTGAAAGCATGCTCGACTTTTTATATCGTTAATAAATTTTATCAAACTCAACGTTTCATGAGGGTCCAACCTGAGAGCTTTGTGGGAAGGAATGAAACTAGATTACACCATTTTAATTAGAGCTTTTCTTATGGTCACTACCAATACACACCTATACTCTTTGAAGCTACTTGGAATAAATATACGGTTCTTTAATGGTACCAAAGGCTTGAGAGTAGGAGTTATTAGTCATCCAAATCGTTTGCTTGCTAAATCTACTTGATGTGGAAGATTACATATAACCTTGGCCTTAAGATATGGTATTCTTCATTGAACCAAATTAGTTGTGCTCGATTCAAAATATCTCTAAATTTTGTTTTGTTTTGTTTTGTTTTGTTTTGTGTCTTTGCTCATTTAGCTACAATTCTTTACATTTCCTCTTTCAATTTGAAAGTGTCTAAGTCGCTAACGGATCTACTTTCTTTGCAGATTACAAAAATTCTGATCGTTTGAGGAAGAGGTTGGTTCCATGCCGTTTTGAGGTAATAATTATACGCCATGATGTTTGTTCAAAGCCTATTCAGCTATCTACCTTTTTTTATTTATATTTGTGAAGCTTTCATGCTTATATTTTAAATATATAATTCAATTTTTGTCGTTTAAGCTTATATTGGAATTGAGTTTCTTTCTATTTAGTGTGCATATCTGTATCTGTCCATTTATGTCAAGGTTGAGATAACTAAGCATCCATTTGGTCGTTTTACCGTAGAATGGAACTGGGCTTCTTTCTACATTGTGCACGTATCTGTATATCTCTATTTATGTAAAGCTTAAGATAACTGACCATGTATTTGTAACAAACCCCGTTCCAATTGAATGGTTGGTGTATTTGTTCAAAACGCCGTTCGAATTGGATAATTGGTTTATTTGTTGTAAACCCCATTAGAATTGTATTTGCTTGGATGGGCTATTAGTATACGGATAGTTGGATTAGGAATTTTGTGTTGGCATTTTGTGACTGGGATCTAATTACAGCTTTTGTGTTGCATGTCTCCATGTTTTGGTGTCTGTCCTGTCTGTATAGTTAGTTTGGGCTGTTTTTAGATTCTTAAATAGTACTGTTTGATATTGTTTGTAAGGTTATTTTTAGAACTGGGGAAACAGGGGTACTGTAGCAAATGAACTTTGAGTTGTGAACAAAAAAACTTTCCAAAAAAACTCTCCCAAATAACAAACTACAAGCTATTTATAGCACAATAAATACATGCCTTTGTCTCCGTTAAAGATTTTTATCGGTTTCAAGTAATTAAAGCCATGTACAAAGCAAATTTATAGGAAGCATCTCCATTGACCTATGTTTATGTGTTCTGTGATGAAATTTTACTTTTGTCCACGACTACATCATTTTAGGATCACATTAGATTATTATATGGTTAACTGGTAAGTTTCTGATACTATTACATACTTTGTCTCATGGAACCACAGTGCATTTTACGTTCAGTGTGGAGTTATGACAAAATAAAGCATTACTACAAACAACTAAGGGGAAATATGAAAGATCATAGAGAAAATTCTTAGTAGTTATACAATCACAATTTAAGTTACTTTTATTGTAGCTGTTTGTTTGCACTTCAAATTCTTAATCTCAGTCTCACTGCTTTTTCGCAGTTTAGATTGTGCTCACATTGTTCAATCATAATCTGCTCTTGCTGCTGCCTTTAATCAAGGGGTTCCGAACCATTACGTTTCAATCAAGCCTTTGGTATGCTCTGAACTTCAATACATTGTTTCCCCATGCTTTCCATTTCAGATAGTGCGATTTTATAATTTTTAACATAACTGTTAGGTTTTTTCACCTCATATTAAACGTTTGTTCTAAGCTTTGTTTCTCATTCTTCGTTATCTTTGTAACCTCTGATACTCCAAAGGTCCGATAGTTCTTTTTTTCGTTTAAATTTTGTCTATGCAATTCTGTTATTGTGTGAAAGTCTCTTAGTGTCTCTGTGATACTTATCTAACCCAGTGTTTTTAATTGTTTATCAAATGTTCTTTGTAACCTCTGTTTCTCCAAAGGTCCGATAGTTCTTTCTTTTTTTTGGTTTAAATTTTGTCTATGCAATTCTGTTATTGTGTGAAAGTCTCTTGGTGTCTCTGTGATTCTTAACTAACCCAGTGTTTTTAATTGTTTATCAAATGTTGTTAAGCATTTTATATGTTTTCTTTTGGTTGCTTCCTTTCTTTGTTACGTTCTCACTTTACCAAATCGTTCTTCGAATGTTAGTTACTTTGGTTGGTTGGTCTTTTCGTTAGGTTTATCTGGTAGTCTACTGTCTCATCCTCCCCGAAGTGCTTTAATAAGTGATGTTAACAATTCCAATCTCTCAACAAATCAGACATATTTCCAAAAAAAAAAAATCACAACCTCTATATTTAAATTTTTAAATTTTTTTACTGTGTTATTCTAAGACCTACAAGCTAAACAGATTTTTCTAAAAAACATAAGTATTGACGCTATATTTAATTTGTGATTCAGGGTAGATAAAATGGTCAAAGAGATTGATCGAAGCGAACAACAAATTTTAGGAGGAGTTTTTGTTAAAAATTTAAAGGAACTGATTGAGGCTCGAAACAATAACAAGATTCGAAGAACGATACAGATATATAGAGAAACTGCTCCAGGACCCAGTACAAAGGAAGAAGTCAAAATAGAAAAAACAAGGATGGGTTTGCGTGTTTATGGTAAGGGTGCAAACCGAAACAAATTGGTTGTCCACACTATCCATTCACCTGAAAATCGTAGTAATTCGCCGAAAGAACAACTTCCGTTGAATGAAGAAGTTTAACATTTTTTTTGGCGGGTTTTCGGTGGGATCTACAAGTTTGGTTGTTGCTACAAAATTGGAATTTTGTTGCTCTTTCTTGCCTCCACCGTAACATCCTTCTGGGTTTTCAATGTATAGAGACTAGACGGGTGTTAGATAAGATAAACGCCATGTAAACCTCTTTTGTTTGGTCATAACAACAATAATGTAAACAATTAACCCTTTTACCGTTCAAGGATGAAGTGTTGGCGTGCTAGGAATATGTTTCTCTGCTTATATATTTTTTCCATTTCTCTTTTTCTTGATAGGATCGTTTGACTCATACTTCTTTGTTGGTTATACACTAATAAAACAGTTCTTCTATTAATGTTTTGATATTATTCGTTTGTTTTTAAATTGCAACTTTAGTTGTTTTTATGAAGATTCTGTTCTCATTTTTAACTTTGAAAATTTTAGTTGGTCCCTCAACAATTTTTAATTGGTTACTCCAAAACATATGTTTCTATGGATGTTTATGCTGTGTTAGTTCATTCTTTGCAACCATATCTGAATTCTTAAAAACTATGGTAATTAATGTGGTTTTTCGGGTGGTTTTTTGATAGGAGCATATTTAGGCGACTTACTTAGCTTGTTTTCATGCATTTATGTTATTAATTCATAGTTGTTTTAGTCTTTTAAAGTATTTTCGTGTGTTTTTAGGTTCTAATGGCAAAGGGAGCAATAAAGTGCATTTTGAGGCTATTTGGAGCATTTTTGGGCATGGATTGGATAGCTTAACCATGGAGCAAAGAGGATGGACGAAATTGAAGAATAGAAGAGTTAGGAAAGGCTACAAATTTGGTGGAAGATGTCCTAATACAATGAAGATAAGGAAGAAGCAAGAAACAAGGAACCTTATCCAACCTTATCTTATCCTATCCTAGAAACCTTATCCTATCCTATCTCTAACATTATCCTATTCTATCCTATCCAAATCAGGTGGGGGCTTAAACCTAGCTAATTAGGGGTAATCAATTACACATTTAAACACCTAATTTAGTTCTAGAACACTTATCCATACCAATGCCGCAAGACACCCCTCCTAGTAGGTTTAGGAATTGAAAACCTTTTCCTACTAGAACACCTAATCCTATCCCTACATGTGTGCCGCACCTAGCCTTCTAGAACTCCCTAATTCCTAGCCGAAATTCCTATTCCCAATCTCACTTGATTTCTGCCTTGAATTAACCCTTTTTCAATAGGATTAGGCAATCCTTTTCCTTCACTAAGTGTGCCAAACTAGCCTATATAAACAGCCATTTGCCGCACCATTTAGGGCACCACCCTTCACACAACAATCATTCATTCATAAACACAACCATCCTTTGCCGTGACCTTACAACCACCCATCCATCATTCCCCTACTTCCATACCTCCATCCCAACCTCCATACACCACCATCTACCCTTGCCGCACCACCATACATACCTAAATCCATCCAAAAACCCAGAAAATCATCCACAAACCCACCATAGACCCTTTGCCGTGACTTAGCAAGGAGGAGGAGAAGGAAGACCAAGCCTTGGGCGTTTGTGCATTCAAGTTGGAGTGTTGGACGTTTCTAGGTGTAATCTATCCTTTATTGTTAATGTTTAAATCTATGTTGCTTTGTTTTGTCATGAACATGAGAGGCTAAACTCGTTTTAGCCTAGGGATGCTTTGAAACCATGATTACATTTATAATATGAGTTGATTAAGTCCAGTTGTGATTTCATAAATTGTGAACGCAATTTACTTAACCGTTTGACTGATAACTTATTCTTGTATGTTTATTAGGGAGGCCTACTTAATTTGCATGCTTGAATTTGGGGCTAGAATATTAGGGTGTTTCACATAATCGTCACAAACTAATATTCACAAGTAGTTAAGGTTGTTTTCACAATCATGTTAAGTAAATTCTTGGCATAAGTTTCATGCAATTCATAGTAACAAGTGCTTCGTCAATGCTTATGGTTTTCAAAGAACTTAATGATTCTTGCTTGTATCTCTATTATGCAATTCATGTAGGGAACTTGTGGGGAATGCTTTGAGTTGTCGTATGCAATCATCCAATTCAATAACGTGAGGAAAATCTGAGGGTTAATTAGTGCAATTCACGGTTAATCTGGGGTGTTGAGGTTCATGCTTTATCGAAAAAGCAACTGGAAATCAATTTATGTTAGAACGTATCATGTGTGGAGAAGTATCCCTTGGCTATCCCATCATCCATTAGTTTTTCTTATTTTCGTCCAAAATCTGTTTTAAAGTTTTAAGTCACTTGTTTTCTTTTAAATTCGTCCAAAATCAAAACCCCCTTCTTATTTGTTCCAAATCTGTCCAAAAGAGTCTTTTTGAGTCTTTAGAGTCAAAACCAAGTGTATTTTCGTCCAAATTAAGTCCTAGAGTCTAAATTGAGTCTTTTTGGTTGTTTTTGGTTGTTTTGAGTCTTTAAAGTTTGTTTTGAGTCATATAAGTTAGTAAGAGTCTTGTGAGTCTATTTAAAGTGTTTTAAAACATATTTTTACATCTTTGAGTCAATTTTCATTAGATTAGCAATCCCTCCTAATCCCCGGCCTAGAACGATCCCTACTTATATCTATACTACAATTGTCAAAAAGAGGGTTTAATTTGAGTGCTATCTTTTATCACATCAAATTTTTGGCGCCGTTGCCGGGGATTAGCAATTTTGCTAATCCCCTGTTGTTTCTTTTTGTTTTCTTTTTGTTTTAGCTACTGACCTAGTTTCTTTTCTTGTTTGTAGGTACTAGTTTATGACTCGTAGTTCTCAACCTGTTAGTGCAAACATCTTGGATTTTGACGACGATTTTGAGCGCACTTTGAGGAAGAAGAAGAAGAACCCAGAATCTAGTACGACTCCCGACCTTGAGGAGGAGGAAGAGCCAACGCCAAGGGAGGAAGAAGAACCCACGGCACAAGAGGAAGAAACCATGGCAGTGGACAACCGTACAATCAAGGAGCTTTCTGCTTCGGGAATGGCCAATGCCGCACCCTTGTGCATCCAATACCCAAGGGCGGCTCAAGACAAGACAGACGAATTTGAATTGAAGTCAAGCTTGTTGCACCACATTCCAAAGTTCCATGGACTGTCCATGGAGGATCCCAACAAGCATTTGAAGGAGTTCGAGGTGGTGTGTTCGAGCATGACTCCAGTTAACGTTGATGGTAGCATTTTGAAGATGAAGGCTTTCCCGTTCTCACTTTTGGAGAAGGCCAAGGATTGGTTATACGAGTTAGCACCCGGAACTGTCACCTCTTGGGAGAGCATGAAGAGGGCGTTTCTTGAAAAGTTCTTTCCTACTTCAAGAGTCATTCTCTTGAGAAAGAAGATTAGCGGAATTCAACAAAGTCAAGGGAAGTCTTTTCCAACATACTATGAGCGTTTTAAAACCCTTGTTGCATCATGTCCTCAACATCAAATGAAGGAGGAGCTTTTAATTCAATACTTCTATGAAGGTCTTCTTCCCATTGAAAGACAAATGCTTGATGCTTCGGCGGGAGGAGCGTTGGTGGATAAAACCCCTATAGCAGCCAAGAACCTCATTGCAAACCGAGCTCTCAATGCACAACAATACGAAGGAATTGGGCAAAGGGACCCCCCACGGCAACAATTGAATGAGGTAAGTTCTCAATCCGATCTTCAAGCTTAATTAGCTAATCTTACTTCTCTTGTGTCTCAGATGGCCGAAGGAATGAAGATCCAAAGTCCAATTGTATGTGGCGTATGTTCTATTCAAGGTCATCCTTCGGAAAAGTGTCCTCAATTGATTGAGAATGGTGGGTGGGAGAGTGCAAACGCCATTGGGTTTCCAAGCCAAAATCAACCAAGGAATGATCTATATTCCAATACATACAATCCGGGTTGGAGAGACCATCCAAACTTCAAGTGGAGGGAGCCTCAACAACCTTACCAACAAGGAGGCTTTAGGCTGCAACCCCCAGGGTTTTACACCAACACCCACGGCCAAGACCAAACCCAACCCCAATCCGCCCAAAACCATCAAGGTACGTCTTTAGATAATGCTACGATTATTAAGTTACTTACTAGTTTGTCTCAGGGGCAAGAAAATCAAAACAAAGTATTGCAAAACCAAGAAAAGGTATTGCAAAACCACGAAAAGGCAATGCAAAACCAAGACAAAAGGATGGACCACTTAGAGAAGCAAATAGGGCAGATTGCGGAGTTGGTGGGACAATTCCGAGACCAAGGCAAGCTCCCAAGTTCAACCATTGTCAATCCAAAGGGAGGGTTCGAAACGGCCAACGCAATCACCTTGAGGAGTGGAAAAGAAGTTGGCACTACATCCACACCATCCAAAACAAGTCCTAATGAAGACGAGATGTTGCAACATGAAGAGGAGTCTGCAAACAAGCCCACGGCAAGGACACAATCCCCTTTGTCGCAAGCACCTAAGGACACTACTTCATCCAATGCATCCCATTCGGCCACCAAAGGTAAGTTGGGTTCAAATTTGATTAATTCTAACCCTGTTCCACCCAATGTTCCTTTTCCTCATAGATTTTTGCAAACAAAGAAGGAGGAGGATGAAAAAGACATCCTGGAGACGTTTAGGAAGGTGCATGTCAATATCCCGCTCCTTGATGCAATAAAGCAAATTCCGAAGTACGCTAAGTTTTTAAGAAAGATTTGTACAACAAGGAAACGGATTCGGGAGAAGGAGGTGGTACATGTAAGTGAGAATGTCTCTGCAATGTTGCAAAGAAAGCTGCCACCTAAATGCAAAGATCCAGGTAGTTTCACTATCCCTTGTGTAATTGGTAATACAAGGTTCGAGCATGCTATGCTAGATTTAGGTGCATCAATTAATGTCATGCCATACTCTATTTATGCATCTATGAATCTAGGAGAGCTTAAAAATGATGGTGTTATTATTCAATTAGCAGATCGATCTAATGCATACCCAAGAGGAGTTTTGGAAGATGTTTTGGTGCAGGTAGACCACTTGATTTTTCCTGCAGATTTCTATGTGCTTGACATGGAGGATTCAACCCACTCTCCACCATCGCCACTCTTACTTGGACGACCTTTCATGAAAACAGCCCACACCAAGATTGATGTGGCCAAGGGAGCCTTAACTATGGAGTTTGGTGGTGATACGATTAACTTTAAAGTTTCTGAATCCATTGAGAATCCTAATGATGTTCGTTCTTGTTTTGCCATTGGTACAATTAAAAATATAGGGCAGGAACGTTCAACACCTATCAAGAAGGATGCGTCTAGAACCACCATCGAGGAAGGAATTGGAGGGAAGCACAAGAAGCACGCCATTGCCCTACAAACACCCAATCTGGCCGTACCTAAGGATACAATTGGCGAGATGGTGGCTGCCCTAGGGGCATTGCCACAACATCCTAGTAAGTCTCCAATCCCAATTCCAATTCCCATTTCAACTAATAGGTTGTTACCTTCTTTGGTGCAGGTTCCAAATCGATTTCAAGGTGGTGGGAGCATTTACATGGACTTCCGGAACCAAAATACCACCATTAGGGAGGATCACTATCCCCTCCCATTCATAGAGCCATATTACGAAAGTGTTGAAGGGCAAGTTGTGGAGGACATTCCACTCCATGCCGTGGGCTCCAAGTGAGGATAAGAAGAACGTTCGTCCGGCTGCACGACGTTAAAGCAAGCGCTTCTTGGGAGGCAACCCATGCATTCAACGAGAGAGGAAGTGGGCAATTCACCAATTCAAAGCTACAAAATCAGATTTGCGTTCCTCAATCTCTATCTCTTTATTATTTTTACTTTTGTCATGTTAGTTAGTTTATATTGTTTGTTTGGATGTGAGTCTTTGTGTGAAACATTGAGGACAATGTTTGATTTAAGTGTGGGGGGGGGGGGGGTAAACAAATTTCTTTTGCATGATTTTACATGATTTTCATGGGATTTTATCACCTATCACTTATAATGTTGTTTCACACTGTTTTTAAGTGTTGTTAGAGTGTTTTGGAGTGTTTTTATGTCTTTTGATCAGAAAATCCGAAAAATTTACAAAAAAATTACAAAATAGTTTTGAAAAACCCAAAAAGAGTTGTTTTTAAGTTGTTTTTGTGTGTTTGTTTGTTTGTGTCTTAGGTCACCTTCCAACACAATGATGAGGATTTGGTTTTTAATTGCATGACTATTAAAGAATGTTGTAAACATGGCTGGAAGTGATTTGTGCTTTGGTTTATGCTTGGTTATGGTTACAGCTTATGAATTCACATGTAATCACAAAAGGAAAAAAATCAGTTTTTGTAACATGCTTGAAGGAAGAAACTCAAACTAACGCTACAACCCTGAGAGACTTGAGCCTATAATGTTCTTTGGAGAGTATAATCTGTGATTTCTTGTTTTCTAAAGTCGTTGCATGATCTCATCATTCTTTGCTTGGTTGCTATTTAGAATGCATTTCATTATAGTTCCAAATACTAGAACTCATGCCCATTTCATTCCAAGCATGGTATTGATTGCATAACATACAATAAGATGAAGTTGTTAGTCAAGCCAGAGCCAAAAAGCCTATCCCTTTTCATATGTATTGTAGGATTAACCCTCTTGAGCCTTTTTAAAAGCCTATTTTCGTTGTTAGCCACATTATCCTCACCTAGCCTAGATTAGGACTTTCCATACCTTTGTTCTTAAGGTATCGTTTGGTATGCAGACGGGACGGGACGGAACGGAATGGGACGGGACGGGACGGGACGGAACGGAGCGGGAGCAAAGATGCCCTCGAATGGAAACAAGGAGGAAGAAGAAGGAGACGGAGAGGTTATAATTTTGTGTTCCACGGATGTGGAACGAGTCGTTCCAGGGGGGTGAGGTGGAACAAAAATTCATCCAAAACTCGTTCCGTGGAACAGCTCGTTCCACCCGTTTTAGACGCACCAAACGTGGGACGGAACGCCTTGTCCCACTCTGTTCCGTCCCGTCCCACGTATGAAGCACGACTTGAAGTATAAAGAAAGCTAAAAACTGTGGGAATGATGTTCAATAATGTGTCATGTTCGTTGGAAATCCCTGAGGCAATTGTTGGAAGGCTTAGATTGTGTTTAGTTTGTTTTATTTATTTCGTTTTGCTCGAGGACTAGCAAAAGCTAAGTGTGGGGGAATTTGATAGGAGCATATTTAGGCGACTTACTTAGCTTGTTTTCATGCATTTATGTTATTAATTCATAGTTGTTTTAGTCTTTTAAAGTATTTTCGTGTGTTTTTAGGTTCTAATGGCAAAGGGAGCAATAAAGTGCATTTTGAGGCTATTTGGAGCATTTTTGGGCATGGATTGGATAGCTTAACCATGGAGCAAAGAGGATGGACGAAATTGAAGAATAGAAGAGTTAGGAAAGGCTACAAATCTGGTGGAAGATGTCCTAATACAATGAAGATAAGGAAGAAGCAAGAAACAAGGAACCTTATCCAACCTTATCTTATCCTATCCTAGAAACCTTATCCTATCCTATCTCTAACATTATCCTATTCTATCCTATCCAAATCAGGTGGAGGCTTAAACCTAGCTAATTAGGGGGAATCAATTACACATTTAAACACCTAATTCAGTTCTAGAACACTTATCCATACCAATGCCGCAAGACACCCCTCCTAGTAGGTTTAGGAATTGAAAACCTTTTCCTACTCTTATATCACATATCCTAGGGCCTTTAGGATTAGGAAATCTGCCTTAAACACAGTTTCTAGAACACCTAATCCTATCCCTACATGTGTGCCGCACCTAGCCTTTTAGAACTCCCTAATTCCTAGCCGAAATTCCTATTCCCAATCCCACTTGATTTCCGCCTTGAATTAACCCTTTTTCAATAGGATTAGGCAATCCTTTTCCTTCACTAAGTGTGCCAAACTAGCCTATATAAACAGCCCTTTGCCGCACCATTTAGGGCACCACCCTTCACACAACAATCATTCATTCATAAACACAACCATCCTTTGTCATGACCTTACAACCACCCATCCATCATTCCCCTACTTCCATACCTCCATCCCAACCTCCATACACCACCATCTACCCTTGCCGCACCACCATACATACCTAAATCCATCCAAAAACCCAGAAAATCATCCACAAACCCACCATAGACCCTTTGCCGTGACTTAGCAAGGAGGAGGAGAAGGAAGACCAAGCCTTGGGCGTTTGTGCATTCAAGTTGGAGTGTTGGACGTTTCTAGGTGTAATCTATCCTTTATTGTTAATGTTTAAATCTATGTTGCTTTGTTTTGTCATGAACATGAGAGGCTAAACTCGTTTTAGCCTAGGGATGCTTTGAAACCATGATTACATTTATAATATGAGTTGATTAAGTCCAGTTGTGATTTCATAAATTGTGAACGCAATTTACTTAACCGTTTGACGGATAACTTATTCTTGTATGTTTATTAGGGAGGCCTACTTAATTTGCATGCTTGAATTTGGGGCTAGAATATTAGGGTGTTTCACATAATCGTCACAAACTAATATTCACAAGTAGTTAAGGTTGTTTTCACAATCATGTTAAGTAAATTCTTGGCATAAGTTTCATGCAATTCATAGTAACGAGTGCTTCGTCAATGCTTATGGTTTTCAAAGAACTTAATGATTCTTGCTTGTATCTCTATTATGCAATTCATGTAGGGAACTTGTGGGGAATGCTTTGAGTTGTCGTATGCAATCATCCTATTCAATAACGTGAGGAAAATCTGAGGGTTAATTAGTGCAATTCACGGTTAATCTGGGGTGTTGAGGTTCATGGTTTATCGGAAAAGCAACTGGAAATCAATTTATGTTAGAACGTATCATGTGTGGAGAAGTATCCCTTGGCTATCCCATCATCCATTAGTTTTTCTTATTTTCGTCCAAAATCTGTTTTAAAGTTTTAAGTCACTTGTTTTCTTTTAAATTCGTCCAAAATCAAAACCCCCTTCTTATTTGTTCCAAATCTGTCCAAAAGAGTCTTTTTGAGTCTTTAGAGTCAAAACCAAGTGTATTTTCGTCCAAATTAAGTCCTAGAGTCTAAATTGAGTCTTTTTGGTTGTTTTTGGTTGTTTTGAGTCTTTAAAGTTTGTTTTGAGTCATATAAGTTAGTAAGAGTCTTGTGAGTCTATTTAAAGTGTTTTAAAACATATTTTTACATCTTTGAGTCAATTTTCATTAGATTAGCAATCCCTCCTAATCCCCGGCCTAGAACGATCCCTACTTATATCTATACTACAATTGTCAAAAAGAAGGTTTAATTTGAGTGCTATCTTTTATCACATCATTTTTCAAATGGGGAAAAAGGGGTTGGGCGACGAATTTATATTATTATTCTCGGTTGGTATGTAACTATTTGAATATGGAAGGCATCGTATTATGCAAACAATGCAACAATTGTAAATAGAAAGGGTCCCTGCGGTGTGCAGAGGGTGGGTTTAGAGATGGTGAGGTTTGCCTAGGTGGCAAAATTAATGCTCATGGTTTCGTAGTTGTGTTGATAACTGTGAAAACAGCCGACATTGGTCACCTCACTGTTCCTCTACAATGATTTTAGTGTTTGGATCTTTAATGACTTCTCAACTTAATGGTTTTTAACTACTTCAGAGTGATTCATAAAGTTGGATACGATTTTATTAGAGGGTGTCAATTAAAAGTATGGATTAGGGGTTTACATTTTTATGGTCTTCAGCTATGGATACAAAGTTGTTCATCACGTTAGACAGGAATTTCAAGTTGAATTATGACCATGATAAAATGTTTCTAATGTTTACTTACCTTGGAGTGACTTCAATCCATTTTTCCACCATCACAGATTTTTCATGATTCTTTTCAATTTTTATTTCTTATAAATAAAATTGTTCCAGTCAACTTATCGACGTGTTGACATGTTTAAGTGGTGGTGCTTAAACTCAAAACATCCTGGAGTATTGTTGACATGTTTAAGTGGTGGTGCTTAAACTCCAAACATCTTGGAGTATTTCTATCATTAATCATTTGTATCAAGCTCACCGTTTAATAAGAGTCCAACCTACGAACTTTGTGAAACGGAACAATGGAATTGCATCATAGATTTCTATGTTTCCCTAAACATATTTAATGAAAAAGTTTTCCAACGTTTACAGGATCTAACATATACTGAATGCAAGCTTTAATCTTCGAACTCTCAAATGATACATATCCCTTAGCATCCCTCACAAATGTTTCTATATATGTTGTTGATTAACTACGTGAGGTGCAACTCCGTCTTCGACTGTTAAAATATATTTATTGTTGGAAATTAAGGGCTTAGACTCTTAAATATACACTTTTCATCTTGCACTATCTATTGGTCTAAAGTGAGTCAGACCTAAATAATTTGTTTGTTTCTGTCAAATTTATAAATGCATGTCTTATATTAATGTCGTTGAGCCGTGCATTAGTTTTTATAGTTCGATGTTTGTTCTGTCTTTGGCTTCTCTCTGATTGTATATGTGTTTATATTTTGTCTTCCTATTTCTCTAGGTTTTGTTTTATCGTTGGAGTCCTGCATTGTTCTTTGGTGGCATTCATTCACAGCTACGCTTTCGTCTCTACAACGGTTAGATTTTTGTCCCCTTAAAGAACCTTTAACTTTTTATTTTTTATTTTTACTCTTTTCTCGGTTTACATGTTCAATCGTCAATGCATGCTTTTTTGGATCATAGTAACGTTGATATTCGATATTTATGTTGTTTTCCTTTATCACCATTTTTTTGCAATCATCGTTCACTTTAATCATTAATTTTCCACTCTGCACTGACAAACCACACTATTTAAGGAAACAATTACAAATCAACTGTCTCTATTCTTCATTCTAATCTAAAAAGATTAGGATTATGTTTTTACTATTATGTTAACAAAGTGTTTGTGATTCTGAAGACCTCTTGCTTGAATGGGTTTTGGTTCACTGCTCATTTCATATGGTTAACATAGTTGTTTCATCGTCACATTCCTTCTGTTAGAAAGTAAACCATTGCTGTGTGGTCTTTTCCGTTTATGTAGATTTATGTCTAGAAGAATAGGGCTATCTAGGAATGCCGCTAGAACTGAGTGTGCTGATTCGCCTACATCTATTGCGAATGTTAATCTCGATGATATGGTATTACAAGATGTTCCCATCAGTTATGACGACGAATACAACAATACTTCAACCTCTTTACCATTTTTAAACAAAGGAAACAACCCTCCCCAAACATTTACATCAAGTTTTGAACAACATACTCATGTTCGAGGTCTTCTTACCTCACATTCAGCAGCTGGAACAAGTTCTCATCAAATTTCTGTACCCCTTTTTCTTGCTGACCATGCCACTATGCGCCGGTTGTTGGCCAAAGATGCTCCAACTATTCATTCTGTTAAAAACCCGCTCATCACTGGGCAGACCACCTATCAAAAAAAAAGAAAGAGTATGCACTCTTTCAATATAACTTTGTTTACATTTTGCTGCTGATTTCAAAATTTGGCTTATCTTCGTTAATTAACTTGTATCAATTGGTTTGATGTATGCTTCTATTATTCTTTGTTTTTATAGGGATTGATCCAGAATATGTTGATTTTGGATTAAGAAATTGCCAATGTCAATATTGCAGTGCTCTATTTTGGTCTGCAGAGCAGACAAAGAACCATCCTGAGTGTACTTCTTCTATTTCTACCTCGTAGTTTACTGCGTGTTGCATGAGTCAAAAAGTTCAATTCTCACGTGCTAAACCCACACCCATTTTTTTGGATGAATTGTTAAACCCCACAAATTCTCAAAGCTTTTTACAGTTTAAAAGAAATATTAGATCGTATAATTCAATGATGGCATTAACTTCAATGGGGGCCAAAGTTGATCCATCGATCAACAAAGGTCGAGGTCCATATGTTTTTAAAATTAATGGTCAAGTGCATCATTTGATGGGTTCTTTGTTGCCTCCAGAAGGCGACAATCCTAAATTTGCACAGCTCTACATTTATGACACTCAAAATGAAGTCAGTAATCGTATCGGTTGTTTGAACAGATCAGAAGCATCTGAAAAACTCGATCAACAAGTTGTTAGTGGCCTCATTAAAATGCTAGACGAGTGTAATGACGTTGTTCAACTTTTTAGGCAAGCCAGGGATAGAATTGATGAAAGGTCCACAAGTAATTTACGTCTACGTTTGTACGGTGCACAGAGTAACCATGATGTACAATACAATTTGCCAGCATGTGACAAGATAGGTGGCTTAATAGTTGGGGACATTGGCCAATTTCACACCGAAAGAGATATTGTTGTGGAGCATAGGACAGATGGCCTCCAAAGAATCGCAAAGTTACATCCTAAATACATGGCTCTACAATATCCTCGTCTTTTCCCATACGGTCAAGATGGGTACCGGAAAGGTCTTCCTTGGAATCCAAATTTTAGGGGCAAAAAACCAAAGACTAGGGGGTATCAATGAGAGCATTTTTGGGTTATCAAATTCAAGATAGACAAGGACATAGTGACACCCTGTTGAAAGGCGGCAGATTGTTTCAACAATACTTAGTTGATGCATATGCGACACTTGAATAAGATAGGTTAGATTTCATTAGGGCAAATCAAGATTCTTTTAGAACAGAAGGTCTTAAAGGAATTCATAAACCGCTCAAGGCAGGAAATGCAACCAGTTCTTCTGTTGGCAAAAGGGTCATTCTCCCAACTTCATTTACTGGCAGTATTAGATATATGATAAATAATTATCAAGATGCCATGGCTATATGTCGCCACCTTGGAAATCCTGATTTATTTATCACTTTCACATGCAATGCTAAATGGCCTGAAATTATTGAAGATCTGCGTGATAAACCTGGTTGTAAAGCTAAAGACAGGCCAGATTTAATTTCCAGAATTTTTAAAGCAAAACTTGACCATTTGATTAAATACCTCAAATAAGGAAAACCTTTTGGCGATGTCGAATCTGGTTAGTTCTTTATTGTTGACCAATTTTTTCCTTTTATTTGTTTCTATTTTATCACTGCAAGTCCTAAGAGTCTATGGTTTTGATACTCCTGCATATTTATTATTTTTTTAAATAGTGATTTACACGGTGGAGTTCCAAAAAAGAGGTCTTCCTCATTGTCATATCTTGCTATGGGTCAATCAACATTATAAATGTCATTCTCCTTACGATGTTGATTCTATCATTTCGGATGAGCTTCCTGATGAAGAATGTGACAAAGCTGGGTATGATGCAGTTTCGCAGTACATGATCCACGGCCCATGTGGTGTTGCGAATCAATTTTCACCTTGCATGAAAGAAAACAAATGTTCAAAAAAATTTCCTAAATCTTTCACAAGTGAAACCACTTTTTCCACAGAGGGTTTCGTTGCATATAAGCGTCGAGATATACAAAATCTGTTTGTTCTAAAAAACGGAATCAAGCTGGATAATACATTTGTTGTCCCTTACAACCGTGAGCTATTGTTGAAGTATCAAGCACATATAAACGTTGAATCATGTTGTCAATCAACACTCATTAAGTATCTTTTTAAGTACATAACTAAAGGTGTTGATCGAACTAGAGCTGTTTTTTAGGATGACGAGTTTGATGAGGTTGTGGCTTACTGAAATTGTAGATACTTATGCCCATACGAAGCAGTGTGGAGATTGTTACAATTTCACATTCATTTTAGAGAACCATCGGTTGAGAGGTTGTCTGTACACCTTCCATCTGACCAAAATGTTCTTTTTAGAGAGACTGATGATCTAAACCATGTTGTTAACCACCCTAATCTTGAAAGCACTATGTTAACACAGTGGTTTCAAACCAATGTCCAAGACCCTGATGCACGTATGTTAGCTTACGTTGAGTTTCCTACCAAGTATGTTTGGAAAAATGATGAAAAACAGTGGACCCGTAGAAAAAAAGGTAGATCTCTAGGAAGGGTTGCGTATATTCACCCTGCTGTGGGTGAATTATACTATTTGAGGTTGCTACTAAATTACCAAAAAGGCAGCTTTAGCTTTAATGATTTAAGGACCGTCAAAGGCATTCTTGAACCCACATTCCAAGCTGCATGCACCTCGCTTGGATTATTAGGGGATGATAAGGAATGGAATAGTGCTATGTTAGAAGCGGTTGTCACTGCGTCATCCTTTCAATTAAGGCAATTGTTTGTCACATTTGTTCTCTTTTGTAATGTTGCTAATCCATCAACTCTATTTGAAACACATTGGAAGACGATGTGTGATGACATTTTGAAAAACATGATCAATGCTTTTGGCCTACAAGATGTCTCTAAGTACCAAGATCAACTTAGGAATTCACTTTTATACGAGTTAGAAAAATTGTTTGCTGCTTCGAATAGTTCTTTGTCGAAGCATCACCTACCACAACCAAACAAGTTGATGATGGATAGAATTTCAAATAGGAGTTTGAGGGAAGAGTTAGATTACAATGTTGACTCACTAAAACATGAGCACTCAAACTTATTCAGGTTGTTAAATAAAGAGCAAAAATATGTTTATGACAGTGTCATACAAACAATTCACAACAACAGATCTGGCCTGTTTTTTGTACATGGTCATGGTGGAACAGACAAAACTTTTTTGTGGACCACCATCATGGCTAAAATTAGATCCCAAAATCAAATTGTTTTAGCAGTGGCTTCATCTGGAATTGCCTCCCTCTTACTTCCTGGTGGAAGAACGGCTCACTCTAGATTTAAAATTCCTATCAACATCACAGATTGCTTGGTTTGTGAAATTAAAAAAGGGACTCATCTTGCAAAACTAATCACTGAAGCTGCTCTCATTATTTGGGATGAAGCCCCTATGAATCATAAACGATGTTTTGAAACCCTAGATAGGTCCCTTCGTGATGTTCTTAAAGGGTCAAAATCAGGTTTTGACCATTTGCCGTTTGGAGGTAAGCCGATTCTTTTTGGAGGTGACTTCAGACAAATTCTTCCTGTTGTTCCAAAAGGAAGTGTTGCTGACATTGTCGAAGCTTCATTGACGAGTTCATACCTTTGGCCATATTTAACAAAATTTTGTTTGAAGCAAAACATAAGGCTTTCGAAACCAAGTTTGGACGAAAGAGAAAAACAAGAACTCGCTCATTTTGCAAAGTAGATATTAGACATTGGAAACAATACTGCTACCAACTCTTTACCTTCAACTAATGATGAAAGCTCTTGGGTTCAAATTCCAGAACAATTCCTTATCCGTTTTGATGAAGATCCTATCAAAGCTATGGTTTCGGCTGTGTATACGAATTTCAAAACTAATTTCCGAGATGTGCCATATTTGAAAGAAAGAGCTATTGTCACAGCACGAAATGATACAACAACTGAAATAAACGCTTTTATGTTGGGTATGGTGCCCGGCGAAAATCGTACCTATCTCAGTTTTGATTCGGTGTCTTCTTCAACATAAAATTTAGAAAATTTAGATGTGCTTTATCCAAATGAATTTCTAAACCAACTTGATTTACCTAGTTTATCGCACCACAAGTTAGATTTGAAAGTTAGCACCCCAGTGATGTTGCTTAGAAATTTAAACCAAAGCAGTGGATTGTGTAATGGAACACGATTGGTTGTGATGCAATTGAACGACAGAATTATACAAGCAACAATCATAATGGGAAGCAACATTTGTGAAAAAGTTTATATCCCCAGGATAATTACTGAATCATCTCAGCATAAATATCCCTTTACTCTACGAAGGCGACAATTCCCTCTTAAAATTTGTTATGCGATGACAATCAACAAAAGCCAAGGACAATCCTTAAAAATTGTTGGCCTATATCTATCGCAAACTGTTTTTTCACATGGACAACTATATGTTGCGCTATCCAGAGTCACCTAAAAAAAGGGTCTCAAAATCGTTATTGCTCACAATAGCGACATGCCCTACGGTTATACAAAAAACATAGTTTATAAAGATGTTTTAAAACATTTACAAGAAGGTATAACTTTGTATTATTATTTTGTCCGTTTGTTTATTTTTGTAAACATGACTTCACTGCTTATTTGTTAAATCACGTTATTCAATTTTGAATTTAATTTGTTCCTAAATTGTTTATATATCTAGATTAATGGAGGAGCAAGCAATTTGTTTTCTGACACCATACCAGCCAGCAAACAAACTCCACATCAGGGTATGCAGAATATGGGTCACGAAAAGCATCGGAGATAATCCTCAACCTATAAGTCTTGATTGCGTCTTCGTTGATAAGGATGTAAGATTTTTACACCTTTTTACTTATCGTTGAATGCTAGCATTTTTACGTATCCAAATGTGCATGCCATGTTCTCAGTACAACAAACTTTGTAATCAAACATAGACTAAATTCCACAAAGAAACTGATTTATACACTTTGCTACCCAATTATGCATCGCTTACATAATTACCATTTGTCTGATTAATTGTTTTACTAGATATAATCTTGGGCTTAACATTAAATTTATACTGGGTTAACAAGTTCATGCAGATAAACAACAAATGAAAAAACTATTTTCTCCATATGATGGAATGGCTTTCAATAAATTTTGTTCAAAAACCTATGATATTTGCCTATTATCTTCCACACTTTTCCTATCTTTGGATTTCACTACAAATATTATATTTTGTTCTGTTTGAGGAAGCTTTTATGACTCTAGAAACAAAACTAAGTATGAACTATCAATTCTTCTTTTCCTTAATTTTTCTTCATTGTTCTTTAACCTATACAAATCAAACTAAATGTGATTTTGCAAGGTTGCTTCAACTACTACCGATTTGATTCTTTGAATAATCTCCACTGTTATCTTGCATATGATCTTAAATGCTATCTAAGTAGCCACAACTAGACTATATTGCATGTTTACGTGATTCTTAAACTATATGCATTAAATGTTATCCCACTCATTTAGTATTATGTCTAATCTTAAAATTCTCCTTCTAAAAGAGAGATGCGGTTCACGGAACCATCAACGGTCGAGACATCCAATATTTTTTGGACCATCTAAGTGTCGGCAATGCATATGAAATCAACAAATTTCGTGTCATTCACAACAAGAGATCGAGCAAGGTTGTCCCTCATGCAGCTATCATTGAATTGAATAGGAAAACCACAATCGTTCCTATTCACAAAACAAGTCAAGAACTCCCAATGCACTGGTTCAATTTAATTGAGCTTAATCAACTTCATCAGAGAATCAACAACGATGTTGAGCTTACAGGTAACACATTTAGTTTCAATTTCCGCTCAAACATCTAAGTTGATCATTTATATGTTTTTGTTGCCTTCAATGTCCACTCATTCCTCCCATTAAATAGTATATGTAGATGTGTTTGGTTGCCTAATGGCTGTGCAGCCAACTGAAGAAATCACTATCCAGAACACAAGAGTTGCAAAGAAGAGAAATCTAAACCTGCAAAACATTAGGTAATTTCTATTTACGTTAAACTCTAAATATTATTTATATGCCACCCTATTTATGACATATACCAAACCATCATCTTTTGTATTACTTACAGAGACGAAACAGTGAGAATAATCTTATGGGGAGAGACTGCAACAGGTTTTGAGACCAGTGGAATACAAGCACTTTTGCCACCCGTATTTTGTGCTTTCACAAGCCTGAAAGTAAAACAATACCAAGGTTATACCCTGCCATACTTTATCTAACTACTTAAAGTTTCAGTTTGTTAATTGTTATCTCATATTTACAGGAAAACCTGTTCTCGGAAGCACAGGATCAACCGTTTGTGTTTTCAATCCAGAGATTCCACAACTCTCTGAATACAAACACAAGTAAATCAACAACCCTTCTTTAATAACTTTTTCGTTTATATTTCTTCGATTAATCTTTCTCACCCTAAACATGCACAAAACAGGTTTAAGCATAGCAGATCACCTCTTCAAATCCTGCCCACCTCAGCTGAGATGTATACGGGCCGTGCAGTCAGTGCTACAACTGAGTAAAAAACAATTGACGAATTGCTCTTACTTGATCCTGCCTTGCACAAGGTTAGTTTGTCATCACCAAACTATTCACCGAAATCACCTCTTTTTACTAATAGATTTTCATGATGCATCAAACTTGACCATCTCTTGCTTTGCTTCTCTATCTGTTTATACTCCATGTTTGCAAAGTTAATTTCAAAACCTCATGTTTCCATAACATAATGCAAGTTTTGTATGCCAAGCAACTATTGTTGAATTCGATTTGACTAAGGGCTGGTGGTACAAATCATGCCCGTCTTGCCATAACGTTGTCAAGAAAAACTCTGAATCGTTTGAGTGTAATGAACATGGGTTCATAAACAGATTACCCGAACCATGGTAATATACTTTTACACCTATTTTACATATGATGCTTATATTACGTTGCTGAATCCTTTTTTATTATCTTGCGATTATGACAAATAAGTCGTCTCCCCAAGGATTACATAATACATAAATGATCCTTCATCCATACAAAGGATGCCCCTATGGTGTGCATCCCAGGCCTTGCTATAAAAAATTCATTCAACAATCATTTCGAAAATTCTTCTTTGGTTATCACTTTCTGCTTAACAGCTGTGATTCTAAATAGGACCATTGTCAAATATCCTTTTAAATTTGTTCCAATTAAGAATTGTAGCCTACAACAATCTATTTTCTATGTCATTCGATTGCTCTCATCCTTATTTTATGTGTTTTAGTCGTGCTTATTCATATTTACACATGTTCATTAGTTTGGAATTAAACTTCCAGTGCACAACTTTTGAACATCATATTAATTGTTAAACTATGCCTTACAGAATTTGGGAACCATCATTTCCATTTGTGCTTCTACTTTATAGAGCCAGCAGCTAGAATCAGGTTATAATGTTGTTCCATGATTCGTTAACTCAAAACTTTCAAACATAAACTTCTCATTCCGCACAATATGTTGATGTGAGGTAAATTAATTCTAAATAATTTGTCTTTCTATCCATTTTATACATGCATACCCTGGATTACAGTGGTTCTATTGCATTTGGTACATTACCCACAAGATTGCTATTAGCAGTATTGTTTTCCTAACAACCAAATATCCTCATCTTACCTAGGTTCAAAATAGATCTTATTGTGGAAGATAGCACAGACCAGCACAACTTCCTCATGATAGGAAGACATGCCGAAAAAATACTTCGTGTTTCTTGCCACACTCTGGTGATAGAGGATGGACATGAGGATCCTTTCATACTTCCACCAGCTCTAAAAAATTTGGTCGGCGTGACAAAACAATTTCAGCTCTCTTTCGGAAATCAAAACACTGACTTTGGAAAGACAGACTTCATAGTTCATGGACTACTCCAAGATCAACCGCTTTCGAGCCCAACAATTGCCTTAGTCACACCAAAAACACCTACTCCCACCGTAGGAATACATATTATGACTCAAGCGACCCCAGCCCATTGATGCCTTCTCACCGACCAGATCAACAACCCCAGTTAGTTGCACCCACAAAGACTTCAAAAAGAGCGTTGTTTCCTAATGAAGCGGACAAATCTGACAGGTAAAGTTTTCTCTTGCTTTAAAATCTCATGTGTAAATCTTCCAAACCATGCTTCTCTTAGGTATACTACAATTTTAACTTATAGTGTTTACAATTTAATACCCCATTGACCATGGGATTCCATTTAACTCTTTCTTTTTATTGGTTTGTTATGTTTTAACTTTGATTAGCCAAAACAATGTTCAACGATATTTCAGTCTTCTTTTGATGAAGTTCTCAATTCAAGAGCATATATATATATATATATATATATATATATATATATTTCAATTTATACTATTTAAATTGTGTTGAGCTTGCGTCTGACTTAGTGCTGGTGTTTGTGAGTTTCTAAATTTCTTCCAATAGCTTACTTTTAGTTGCTTTTGATTATATATTTCTCTTCAGAACAATTCTTCCACTTGCATTCTTACTAGCTATACTATTGCAAACCAAGCCAACATATTTGAGCTCTGTTTTTTCTTACTATAGGTTTCATAATGAACATCTACTTCTTCTTTGCTTTTTCAACACTTGATTCGATTGCACATGATTTTTTGTTGTTTTTGTACCTGTATCAATAATTTTAACACTGGAAGGCCATGCTGCATTCACTGTATCAATAATTCTAACACAGCAGAAATGAGGCTGATTTCCATGTTTCTTTACTTCTTGCCGCAAGGGAGAAATGGGATTTACACGAGGTTGGGTTTCCAAAGTTGTCTGCTTGCACTGGTCTCATTCTCCCTTCCCTAGATGTTCTCTAACCTTATAAATTTGTACCTTCATTGACAGCAAAAAACCTCGCGGCGACCAAACAGACACAACCAATTCTGCTAGAATTGCTAAAGAATTCCACAATCTGGTTGTCCCCAAAATTGAACTAGCAGACAAAGTGCCGATAGCCACACTCAGAACAAAATCTCAAACCAAAAAAACCAAAGATAGGTAAATTACAATTTGTTTTTCCAGCAGACACCTACATAACAAACATCATGGTAGCATTTATTAAACTATGATTTATATTCTTTGTTATAGTGCGGAAGATGTCCACTCTCAGAAAAAGTTAACACCATAATCTCCGTGATCGACTGCAGCAGGGCTTTCTACATCTTTTTGCCTTTCAACATTTTAGTTTAAGGACTTGGCTGCTTCAACAACAACGAAACACTCTTTTTGTTTTTTGGTAACTACTGAAACAGATAACCAACCTACAAGACATATTTTGCCATCTTAAATGTAATGGAAAAATATGTGTGGACAACATGTTACTCCTATTTCTTAAGGAAACAAACGTCTTGCATAGTTTTTACTTTGCGCGTTTGTGCTTCAAAACTATGATGCTAGAATAAGAACAAAACAGTTTTTATATGTTTTGTCAACTGCTCAAACATGTGCCTAACCTACATGACATCTATTTTGCCACCTTTACTACAGGGCCGACATTTGTGTAAACTACATGTTACTTCTGTTTATTAAGGAACCAAAACGTTCAGTTTCGTTCTGTTAATTGATCAATGTCTTTTCACATCAGTTAAGTTGAATGTATATAAAAACAAAACTACATATCTTATCAACCCCATTCACTCATCTATCCCTCTCTTCATTCTTCATTGTGTTAAATTTATTCAGATAAAATATATCTTCATCATACAGCTTAACATCATGTATTGAAGTCCCGCGACATCGCGCGGGCACATTTTCTAGTACGACTTCTAAAATGTAAACATCTTTGGCACCAAGCAAACAAAAACAAAATCACAATTCAAATGTACATATACATTCATAATACGAATATACATCCACAAATACAAATATATCCACTATGCAATAATAATGTTAGTATGAATACAATAATTTGAGTCCAAAAGGGACTTATCAAGATATTAAAAACAGGCCTAGGAAAAAGGAAAAGAAAAAAGTTGGATGTAACTTAACACATTAAAATCATTATGTCCAAGAAAAATATATCGAAACCCGAATGTCAAATATGGAGATTTAGGAGAGAAAATGACCTCTTTTTTTTTAAATATGTGCCTTATCTCAATAGGTGAACCATGCAAGTGAAAGACCTAATTGAGAAATGTTCCTATGCAATTGCACCAGGAGAAACCAGTTTGATTTTCACTATTCATTTAGCGACACCTTTATACAACTATTAGATTTAGTTAATTATTTATATTCACGATTCAGTTCGGTTTTAAGCTGTTCTACCAACATGAGAATCGGAACCGGAATGAATGGTTCGTTTTGGTTCTTGAACCTACATTGACTTTTTTTTGTCAACATGGTTCTTAACGGTTTATTTTGTCACGGTTCAATTCGGTTTCGTAGTTCCACAGTTTTTATGCCCATCCCTAGTTAAAAGTATGCTACCACCTCATTTGGTACCGGAGCTACATTGAGAGGGAGTTAATTTGCTATAAATGTGTAGTTGGATACCTCCTATGTAAAAAAAAAAAAAAAAAAAAATTCTATTGATAAATCCTAAGAGCAAGTCCACCTCACTAAGGCAATTACTGCATATAGACAATTGGGCAAAAGCAATTACTTAATTCTACACGAGTACATCTCCACCTTGTAAATGAATTGCCCAGGCAATTGGTAATAAAAATTTATTAATATTATTTTTTAAAAGAAGATAATTTAATGTTTGATTTCAGATAGGATTTTTAACCAATTTCATCACGCCACATGTCATTATGCAAAATTACAATTTTTGTGGATAGATTTCGATTAGATTTTTGACCAATCTCATCGCGCCACGTGTCACTATTTGTTCAACCAATCACGGCGCCACGTGGCATTATCTATAACTTCATCCTTTATTTTTTTCTCCATATAAACCTACATCCAACCTAGAATCACACATCAAATTCAAAATGTCTCAGAATCCTTCTTCACAATGTATAAATCTTGAGTTCTTACAATGCTTTCTTCAAGAAGATTGTTAGAAATCGAAGAGCAAGTGAATGAATAGTTCGATCTCTAGGAGCGAGAAAATGAGTTGTTCGAAATGGAAGAGCGAGAGGACCAAGAACATCGAATGAGATATGATGAAGCAAGAAGAGAAAAAGCCGCACATACCCGTCATGCCGTGCAAGTTGTAGTGGTAATCTCTAGACCCAGTCGTTCCCCGAACCTCAATATAAGGAAGGAATAACGAGGTAATGATCTCTCAAAAATTTACTTTGTCCCAAATAGTGTCTACCTTGGTGCGTATTTAGACGTTGTTTTAGAATGCAACCACATTTGTTCAACAAAATCATGATTGCTATTTGCAACCAGAATTCATACTCTGTGCAAAAGAGTGATGCTTTTAATGTATGGGTTTCTTTTCTAAGCAAAAAATTATTGCTACCTTGCGAACGCTTGCATATAGGGCATCGGCAAACCAAGTGAATGAGATAGCGAGGATGGGGAAGTCAACTGTTTTAGAGTCCCTGATAAGGTTTTGCTCTGCAATCGAAGCTATCTACACTAATGAGTACTTTCGGTGACCCACGACAATGGACTTGCAAAGGCTTCTAAAAAACGGTGAGATGCGAGGTTTCCTAGCATGAATGAAGCATCGACTGTATTTAATGGCAGTGAAAACACTACCCAAGTCCGTGGCAAGGAGATTATGGAAACAGAAAATGAACCAAAAGTATCATTTTGGAGGTGGTTGCATAATTTGATACATGAATTTGACATGCTTTTTTCAATGTTCTAGGAGCTCAAAATAACCTCAATGTCCTTACCCAATCCTTAGTATTCAATGATGTGCTACAAGGAAAATCTCCTTAAGTCACATATGCAATAAATTGAACCATGTACTCAAGAATATACTACCTAACAGACAACTTTTACCCAATATGGACATCATTTATCAAAATAGTGTCACGTTCACAAAGTGAAAGGACAAACACTGCACAACATGTCAAGAGGGGTGTAAGAAGGATGTGGAGCGTTGTTTTGGATCCTTCAAGCTCGTTGGTGAATTGTTAGGTGGGTTGCAAGATTAATTGATAAAGAGACACTTTGATCCATCATGATGATGTGCATCAATCCACAATATGATTGTGGAAGACGAAATGATTATAATGTTGTTGATGAATTTGAACTAGACATGATGAACAATTCCATAACACGGGTTTGTTGGGCTCATGAAACCACCGAAGACCCCGTGCACCATGAGTAGGGATGGGCAAAATACCCATGGATTTGGATAACCACGGTTACCCGCCCATTTAAAGTTCACGGTTACAGTTATGGGTAACCATTTAAACAAACAAATGGTTATGGGTATAACCGTTTATCTGTGAAATTTAAATGGGCGGTTATGGGTATTACTCGCAGTTATAATGGGTATCCATCAGTTATGTGTATTACTCGCAGTTATAATGGGTATCCATCGGTTATGTGTATTATACGCGGTTATAACGGGTATCCATTTACCCATTTAACTTAGAGTGTTGATAGACCCACCCCATTGTCTTATTTCCCCACCCACGTTATAATCTCACCCACTATAAAAGTTTAAAATTTTGAAATCCTATTTTTCCACCCACCATAATTCCTAAAATAACCTTCACCACAGTTCCATTGTTCTGTTTTCACAACCAAGAGGACAAAATAGATGATTGGATGGAACTTAACCTAACAAAACAATTTTTTTGTAAAAAATTTCCATATCCAAATTCCAAAAATTTCTGAAAAATTCCGAATGCATTACAATAAGATGCCTTGAAAATTGGATGGGACCTAATCTAATAAAACAAACCCAAAATTTGCAATCACCATGATCGTACTCCAATATTAGATGATATAATTTGCATAGAATAATATGCAGAGTAATCAAACCCTAATCAGGTAAATTCAAGCTTATTTGATTTGATTTTGGGGAAAAAATGGCCACCACAGTTAGGATTTCAAATTCAAAGAATAAAGGAATTTCAATTCACAGAGTGCAAAATTTCAATTCCTCTACATTTCAGTTCCTTTGCAGAAGGTAGCAAGAATTTATGAAATTTTGATGTGAAATATTCTAACACTCAAATCAAAACTTTATGATTGTAGTATGTGTAAGTAGGGATCGTTCTAGGCCGGGGATTGGAAGGGATGCTCATCTACTCTAAACTGACTTAATAACACAAATTTAAAATTAAAAACAGAAAACTAGACTTATATGACTAAATTAAGCTAAATAGACTCAAAACACACAAACTAAGTTAAATTGACTCAAAACAGGACCTAAGGAGTAATTTGGACGAAAATTACTTTTAACTTGACTCAAAACACTTAAAAACACAAGTTTGGACAGATTCTAACGAATTTGACACAACAAAGTAAAGGGGATTCCGTTTTTGACGAATTTAAAGTAAAAACAAACAAATTTAAAGACTCTAAACAATTTGAATGAAATTGGGTGTTTAAATGGGTGAATGGCTAACTAGAGGGTCTTTCTCCACACATGACACATATGCAACACAAATCGATTTCCAGTTATTCTTTCTTTAAACCATGAACCTCAATGCCTCAGATTAACCGTGAACAACACTAATTAACCCTCATATTTTCCTTAAGTCATTGAATTGGATGGGATACGCATCGGCAACCAAATTATTCTTCAATAGTTCCCTACATGAACAACATAATAGAGATACAATCAAAGATCATTAAGCTTTGTGAAAATCATAAATGTTGACGAGGCATTCGTAACTATGAACAGCATGATACTCCTGCCAGGAATTTACTTAATGCGATCGTGACTAGCAACCTCCACTACTTATGAATATAAGTTCATAACGATTAGATGAGACTCCCTTATATTGTAGCATCAAATTCAAGCATGCAAACTAAGTAGGCCTCCTTAATCAACATACAAGAATAAGTTCTTAATCAAATAGTTAGGTAAATTGCATTCACGATTTATGAAATCACAACTGGAAGTAATCAATTCATATTGAAATATAATCATGGTTTTGAATTCACCTCTAACTAAAACGAATTTAGTTCCTCATGTTCGCAAAACAAAGATAATTAAATTTAAACATTGAAAACAAAGATAGAATACACCTAGAAACGCTTCAACAATCCAACGTCTTGAATGGCAAGCATGGCTACAGGTGGGTCCTCCTTCCTTCCTTGCTGCGGCAAAATGGGGATTTTCTGAATTTAGGCTCTTGAGGTGTGGTGGATGGCGTGGTGTGAAATTGTGGTAGAGGGTGATGATTGAATTATGTGGCATAGACTTATATGTATAGGCTTAGGTGCGGCACAAAAGTAGCTTAGGAAAAGGATTTTAACACTTCAAATCTATAAGGAAAAGGTCAGCTATATGGCAGAAACCAAAGAGGAAAGTGAGAGAGAGGTGCGGCAGATTCCTAAGGGGAAAGGGTTACTTGTTTGCATGATTTTAAGACTCCTTAAATTAGATGGGAAGTGGTTTAATGTGATAAGGAATCCCCCTTGCAGCTGGAGATAAGGTTAGATAGGATTAGGATAAGATAAGATAAGATAAGATAAGGTTGGAAAAGGTTTGGATAAGATAAGGTAATTTGGATAATGTTCCTTCTTTGTAGCTGATTCCTTATCTTCAATGCTTCCAAATTTGTTTCTCCAGATATTAAGCACATTCCTAGCCTCTCTTGATCTTCAAATTCGTCCATCCACCTTGCTCCATGCATGTGCAATCGATTCCAAGCCCAAAACAGCTCTAAAATGCTCCAAATTGCACTTTCTTGCCAACTTTGTCATTTGAACCTACAAACACACGAAAATAGCTTACATCACTATAATAAATAGAAACTAGCTATGTAAATGCAAGAAAACAAGCTAACTAAGTCGCAGAAATATGCTCCTATTAGGGCAGGTGCGAATGAACTCCAAAGAAGAATTCCAAATTCGAAGAGAGTGAGATGGGATGAACGCTAGATTCAAAGAGAGAGAGAGATTCACAGCGTTGGTCAAATGCCATAAAAAACAATTCTATGACACCTAAAAAGTGTCATCATGTGCATGGCGTTTATTAGGGACAAAGAGAGAGAACTTATGTACTAAAATGATAAACATGGGACGAGAGAGGCGGTGGCGGTTGGTGGAGAAACCATAACAGTCGATGTAGAAGGTGATAAGATATAAACCAAAGAGAGAAGCAAGAGGGAGAGAGAAACATAATAGGGGTTGAAAAGTCTTTTTCTAGAAAATTAAACGTGTTATTATTATTATTTTATTAAAAGATGGGTGAGAAAATAGGACAATGGGGTGGGGTTAGTAGCACTCTTAATTTAACATATGTAAAATTAAAAAAAAAAAAATAATTTAAAAACCCAAATTTTCATGCCCAGAGAGATTGAAAATTTGGATATGGGTTTTTGAACCTGTCACAGAGGGCATTTGTAAAACTTTCGATCCAGATTCTTCTCAGTATTTGCAGTGAGGACTAGGTAGGCTCCATACCCTCAACTTGTTTGTAAACTATTAAAAAACAAAATTTTCTTTTGTAATTTTCAAGTTGTTAAAAAAAAACATGTAGACGGGTGAAAAAGGGGTAAATGGGTTAAAAAAAGGATAAACGGGTTCAAAAACGGATAAATGGTTATGGTTAAATGGGTACACGGTTATGGGTATGGTTAACCATTTATAAATGGTTATGGGTATGGGTATAACCGTTTATGCAATTACCCAACAGGTAAACAGTTATGCGGGTATGAACATAAATGGTTATGGGTAAATAACCGTGGTTACCCGCCTACCATAACCGTTGCCCATCCCTAACCATGAACCATTGGAACAAAATGGACGTAACAATGAAAGGATCACTTAACCCTATACTTCATTGAAATCTTCATACATTCACAAAACGCGTCAAAGTGACTTAATTGAGCACTTGTATGGAATGAAACAAGCTTAAGACACTTGAAAAAAGCTTGTGGTGGAAGGAAATGACCTTACTTTATTTGGTGTGATGAACAATTTCAATTTGAATGAAGATGCTCTTAGTTTATATAACGATTCTCTTAATATAAATAATGTTCCATATTGAACAAATACAAAATTACAACCCAAAGTGGATGGGATATTATGGGCACATTTGATTTTACTACAAATTCCCTGTAAATCACCTAACCAATCTATGGTGCTAGGGTTATCTCCACTTGGTCCCTCATCTTTTGCATGCCTCATTCGCATAACTTCTACTCTTTTTGACCTCTTAAAAATTTTGAATGTAGAGACATTCCTTCAAGAGACTTGGACATAATTTGACTATGTTTGTTAGCCCTCATTTTTTCCCTAAGTGTATCCCTTTCTTACCTAATTATCCCTCTTTCTCTCTCATGAGCTGCAACTCTAGTCACATATCTAGCATTTTTAGCTTGAATTCTAGCCATGTCTTGCTTCAAACTCAATGCACATTGGCGGTTAATTTATTCCATATATTTTGTATAGTCACTATTGGAAGAACTGTCTTTTTTCTTTGCAACCTTATGATATCCCTTTCTTACCTAATTATCCCTCTTTCTCTCTCATGAGCTGCAACTCTAGTCACATATCTAGCATTTTTAGCCTGAATTCTAGCCATGTCTTGCTTCAAACTCAATGCACATTGACGGTTAATTTATTCCATATATTTTGTATAGTCACTATTGGAAGAACTGTCTTTTTTCTTTGCAACCTTATGACCTTGAGGCCTAAGTTTGATGGGTCAATTCCGGCACTTCAAGTGGGTTGCCTTCTTGAACAATTGAGACTTCTTATGGTGTAGAATGCAGATGAGTCGTTCATGACAATGCACAATTTTGTATTTGGGGCAATCTTTGACAACATTCCAACATTCAAAGCGGTTAAATGACTTGCTCTTGTTGGCCTTATTGTACCAATTTTGTACTTGAAGTGCCTACAAAAAATATGGGAAAAAAAAAAACACTACTAAAACTAATAAATGTCAATTTAGGGGCAAACAAATAAATAAAGAAAATATTGTTGCCTCATTCGATATTTAGCCACTTCGAAGAATATCATAAGCTTGTTTGTGAAGGAAAAACTTTGTCCATGTAGAGATTATTTAAGCAACACATGCATATATTAAAACTTAAAGTAAAGCATGAACTCAAAACAAATCTAACACCGATGAAATTCAAGGCCTAGTGGATGGTGAACCAAGACTCCTTTCATAAAAGAAAGAAGAAAGATTAAGCTTTCATACCCTTGAAGCTCACCCTTATTTTCACAATGTTATCACCTATGCGAGGCTCTTCAATCCTCTTCACATGCCCTTATCTTGAAGGGCTGAGTGTGGCTGTAGCGCGGGCCCTAACTATGTTTTTTGGTCGGCTCACTCGACATTCTCTGCACGTACAAACTACGCACCTAGGGTAAAAAAAAAAAAAAAAAAAAAATGGGTTTATGTGGCTGATGCATAGTTGATGTCAAATCCACTCAGTCACAAGCTTGGACTATTCATGCCCGAGTAATGAGTCTGGCTACCGAATAACCAACTGATTAGGCAAGGGTGGAGTATTTTGAGGATTTTGAGGACTTGGATTGGTTAATTGCCCAAACAATTTGCATGGAGTGGACTTGTTCTAAGAGTATCTCCACCAATTGGTAGAAGGCAAGGGCGAAGGCAATAATGTTGCCCTCAAGCCCCAAAAAAACCACCTCCAGCAATCCAAATAAGCAAGGGCAAGCGGTGGGTGTAACAACCTGTCCCAAATTTTACCATTTTGTTAATCTTAAATGTGTGATTTTACTAGAATGCCCCTCATGGAAAAAATGTTGACTTTCATTGACCGTCATTTCGTGACGTATATGAGCTATTATCATATTCTCGTAGTACTCATTGCTACAAAAGTGTGGGCACAAGCGGAATTGAATTTGGAGTTATGATGAAGATTTTACGAAACTACGAAGCAGAAGGGCATTTTAGTAAATTTATTATTCTAGATATTCATCCTTATTATTTTATTATTTTCTTATGGGGTATCTATGTCTGTGGGACCAACTCCTATGGGTCACTTGTCCCCTTTGTCCCCGTGTCCTCTCATTTCCCACTCTCCTGGATTCCCTTATCTCTTTCTTTCTCTCCCATATCTCTTTAACTGTCTTTCTTTCATCCTTCTCTAACTCTCAATTCTCTTGGTGAAGCACCAAAAAGATGTAGTGGCCAACACCATCACCACTTTGACTCACCACCTCAAAAAAGTTCAACAATCTTCCAGCCAGAAATAAGATCTCGGTCAGCAAGTTCAGACCATGAACTCAAAACCCTACACTGCACAATGACTTCTATAATTGTTCATTCCTTTCCCCAACCATTGTGAGCCTTGAGACCCTCACATCCTTCTTATTTCGAAGCCCTTATATTCAATGTTCTAAAAAACGTTAGGCGCTAGTCAGGCGGCGGGCTAGCACCTAGCGCCTAGGCGTCTAGGCGGGGTCTAGGCGGATTTAGGTATATTTATTGTATATCTTATAAATAAGCGCATATTGTCTCTTACAAAAAATTATACTCGTATGAAATCCATGGATAATATAATAAAAGAATGATAAAATGCAAAAAGAGTAACAAACAATGTCTATCCAATAGATAGGATTTTATTTTTTATTTTTTATTTTTTAATGAATTAGATGGTATAAGATGAAAGTTCATATGATAATAAGTATGTATTACTTAATAAATATTTTTTAAAGATTATTTATTATATAGTGAATGAACTTAAAAAAATAGTAAAGGTGTAAACGTTGTGATTTGTAGTATGTAAAAAGGGAGGTGGGGAACACTGCACCAAAAAAGGATGTGGGGCACACCACACAATATTTAATGTCTGTTAGGATCAGAAGTTAATTAATTTAAAAATAAAAAAATAAAACAAAAAGTGGAGAGGTTATGTGACTTATGTCTGTCACGTGGGGGAGTCGGAAGAGAGAGAAACTCATTTATTCTATCTTCTTCTTCTTCTTCCTTCCGTCTTCTTCTTCTTCCTTACATCTTCTTGAAACGCAGAAGATAGAACCAGAACAAGAACCCAGCTCTCTGCAACGACAAAATATCTAAAACGCCCAGACCCCTTAGGTCATCGAGTCGCCCGCATAAGCCGCCCAAGCACGGCCTAAGCTGCCTCCGCACCCGCCTAATCCTCTTACCGATTTTTCTCCCGATTATGGGCTAATCGGAGCGGTAGGCCACCTTGTAGCTCCTAGGCGGCCGCCTAGGCCAATTTTTAGAACACTGCTTATATTGTTTTTCAACCTTAAAATGAGATTTGGGGGTGATCTAATGCAGAAAACATCTCGGGGAGTTTTCCCCATATTTTCTAGCGAATGATGCAACCACTTTCAGGCCATTCTTTCGACCAACACCGACCATGACTAGGCCTTAAATTGGTATATAGATGTTCCTTACACTTTTAAGTTCACTTTAGCTTTTAAATCATCGGATTTGGTTAAGAAATAAACTCCAAATGAGCTCGAAAAATGGCCCTGCAACCCACAATTTGCAGGCCTTCACGAGAAAGGCGAGTACCAGCGTACTCGCAGGTGCATCGGCGCGCGTGGGGAGCCACTGCGAGTGGCATGTGCTGCACGTGGAGGAACTCGAGGACTCTCCTTAGGTTTCTCGATGTGCCAAATCTAAATCCACCCTCTGTTTTTCGAAATTCGATCATTTTAAAATAGTTTCTTTATGAGCTGTACTTTGTATGAAACTGCTTAGTTACAATATTACGTAATATATTTATGTAAATGGTTTCATTTCTATGTGAAACGCATCACGAGGATTTTTGATGCCTATAAGGCGGGTTTGACCCAACGACATGATTTGTGAGTGGGTCTTTGCTTTTAAATATTATATATTTATTTAGTTTCCATTTATATTTTTGATAAAGAATTTTCTATGTTATGTCTAGATTAGATTAACGTTTATAAGAATTAGCTCATTGACGAAAATTAGGAAATTAGGCTACGTCCTACGGGATGCACAAATATGCGTATTATTATGGGATGCCTTAATCATATTTACTACCATAAATAACATTATGTCGACTAGAATTATCGGTTTACTGTTGCATGATCATATTTACGTTATTTGCTCATTTGTGTGCTACACTAGTGTTAGTACTCGCTTAAGCTAGGGCCAGTCTTCACGTGTATGTTCACATCACACCGTATGCTCACTTTGGATCCATTGTAGGCGCTAGTCCAGTCCTAGATTGCTCTTGGAAATTATGACTCGTATGTGATGCGCATAGCATCAGTCTTCATGTGATTGTTGTACTAGAGCATAAATCATTATTGTGGATGCAAATTTCCGCATTTTTCTTCTTCATGGACAAAAACGCACCTGCAAAACAATTAACAACTAAGATCAAGGCTAAGAGCCCCGCACACCCACGATGAATTTGGGGGGGGGGGGGGGAGGGGGGGCTTTGGCCAAAGATTCTCCGATGCCAAAGTTAGAATTTGAGGGAAAAGTGTTTAGAGAAATTTAGAGAACTTTAGAAGAGAATTGGACTTAGGTTTTGGAGAAAATGAGGGGTTATATATGGGGGTGTGGCCGACCCTCTTAGGAGAATTAGGACCGGCCACATTTGGTTGTTTTGTGGGATTGATTGCAAGATATTATGGAAATAATATTTTGCAATTACTTTAGGCAATTAATTGATTAATTAGATAATTAATTAATTAATATAGGTAATTAATCCCAATTTGAAATGATAATTGGGAGTTACCTTGTGGGTTTGTTGAGGAATGATGAGAAGGTTTAAAACAATACCATTTTGATCACCCTTGACCTCGATTGAGCCGTTAGTGTCTGTTGCATACGCGTGGGAGTGCCGGTGTGCCTTAAGGGTAATTTTGTCTTTCTCACCCAAAAGTCCACGTATCGTCTCCATATTTTTCTTTATTATTTTTGGCTCCACAAATGCCCCCACACTTGTTGGGCTGCTCGCAGGAAGTGGTAGCAGGTGTAGAGATCTTCTCTTTTAGGAAACATAGCATAGTTTCCTTTCTTGACGTAGATTCTCTCTTTAATTGGAAATTAGATCATTCTAGGAAAGAGAAATAAATTACTTTTAAAGTCTATTTAAGTCTACCATAAGTAGATTATTAAATCAACTTCAGAGAGCAATTTATCTACCCTACAAGAGAGAGAAAGCTAGAGGATATTTGTTCCCCCTTCTTTAGAAATCTTCTACACTTGCCCATGCAAAGGACCATCTTTTGCTGCTTTCTTCATCTTCTCCGTGCCACATCGAGGTAAGAAAATTTTAATTTTCCTTGTCTTCTTCTTGGATAGTGCTGTTGCGGTGCAGCCATCGAAGTGGTGCGGCACGTCGACTGGCAGGGGCCAGGAGTTGGCTCGGCATGGGCTAGGAGTCGGCTCGGTATGGGCCAAGAAGTGTTGTGGCAGAGACCACTGCTTGGGCTACTTAGCTTGGCTAGAGCTAAAGGCAGTTGTGCGGCTGAGGCCACGGATTGAGGCGTTGGGGCGCAGTACTAGGCGAGTTGCATGGCTTATGTCCTTTGGGCTCTTGGACCTGACGTGGGCCAAGCCGGTGATTGAGAGAAATGAAGAGGTCGTGGGCCTTATGAGCTACTGGAACATTGGGCATGTTGGGCTCCTGCTTACTGGTCCGAGAGAAAAAAATAAGGGAAAAGCCAACATGGCTTGAGCTCTCCCGCTGAGTACCGTGAATAGTGTTGGCTACTTAATCCTCTTTGCTGGGAGAAAGATGGGCTGCTTCCGAGAAAGGAGATAAAGAGGATCAAGGTGAATGCATTGGCTCGTCCAATCGCTGTTGTGGAATTTACTATGAGTGAAGGTGGAAAGAAGATATCTTCCCAGCCTGCTTAAGAGATGCCAGTTGAGAAAAACCTGAACATTTTTTCCGCTGCTCATGAAGGTCCGCCCGCTGCCGAGAGGCTTGTCATTGACTTGACTTCTTCCAATGAGAAGAAAAATGAGATTGCTAAATCTGAGCATGTGACGCTTGCCATGTTGAAAATGGCTAGTACAATTGCTAACATGATTGCTTAGCGTAGAGGTTCTGTCATGCCCTTAATGCTGAAGTCTGTACCAAGATGTTCGTTGGGAGCTAAGTCCAGTTCGCCTTTGGAGAGACTTGCTACTATGAAGAGCGGTAAGGTGAATTCTGCTACTAAAGTGGCGCCAAGGCCCACTCCTCTTGGTGCTAAGACTGATTCACCTGCTGAGAAAAAGGAGACTGCTCGTGTGGGCAGTTGTTAGAAATCCACCAAACCTATTTCTGGGAAAGCTATTGAGATTTGTGTGATCTTAAAACTAGATTAACTTGAAGACATGGACACGTGTGCCAAGCTTGTTGATGGCGTTAGAAGGGTTGTTTGCCCAAGTTCATTTGTGAAGCATACGACCAAATATAAAATGACTACTCTTCTTGCTATTATGTAAAAAAATGACGGTTTTGGCAGCAAAGTCTATACTTCTTGACCAAAAGGATACCAAGACTGCCAATGAGGTGGCAAAGACTATAGCAGCTGAAGCTTATTCCTCTATCGAAAAGATCAAGTGGTTGAAGTCTGCGCTCGTTGCTTTGAAGGGGTCTAATATATCTGCCACCACTTATCTGCAGCTTGAGACCGCTTGCCAAGAGATCGTTGACTTGAAGACTAGGCTTGACGCGATCCAAGTTAAGTATGAAAGTGCAGAAAAGGAGATTGGATGTTACATACCTTAGATTCAAGATCTTGAGTTTTTCGTTTTCAAGCTTCGTTCTGCTATTTATGTAAAGGATAAAGAGTTGATTGCTGCTTATAATCAAGTGATCTACTTCAAGAAGATCGTTGATAGGCTTGAACCTTAATTGTTGGAACTCTAAGGTGCATTAAAGATCAACGAAAGTCTGAAGAAGGAAGTGGATGAGCTGCAACGTGTCCGTGTTGGTCTGCTTAAGGATAACGAGCAGCTGAAGGGTGAGAAGGCTGGGTTCGAGGCTTCGCTTGTTTAGAGTCAGGCCGATTTTTACAAGCTGGGTTATGTAGATCGTTTCTTTGGTAAGCCGTTTAACTTTGATTTGCTGGGAAAGACTTCGAAATCTTATCTATTTCTTCGGAAGACTTGCTTGCCTTTACTTTTGAGGCTTCCATTAGTGAAGTAGTTGGAGAAGTTGATGCCCAGGTTGGGGCAAATGAGGGTGAAACGTCAGATGATACCGCTGCTGAGAGCGTTGCGGCTGCTGAAGGTGTGGCGACCGAGTAATGGTGGGATGTCCAAGCTGCTGAAGAGTAGTCTTCTAGGTAGCCTTTAAGATTTTCTTTGTTTTCCTTGTTGCTTTTGGCTTTGCTTGAACTCCTTAGGCCTTTCCTAGTTGTTTATCAATTTTGCTAGAAAATTTAATAAACTTATTTCCTTCGTTCTTATTCATATTTGCTTCTTTTGTTCACGCCCAAACTTTGACCTTTAGACCAGCGGCATGAGTGCTACTTTTTAATAAACAGACAGGCCCGCATAGCCTATGCAGCCATGTGTGTTGGTGTAGAACTTTTGCAAAGTTGTTAGCTATAAGGTCGGTAACCGGATGCTTTACTTACAGAAGCAGACATGTTCGCATGACCATTTGGCTGTTAACTTTGGCTTTCTTCAATCCTTTGAGTTGTGTGGCCTGCATCACAACATACTAAATTTTTTTGGGTCATGAAATTCACTAACCTTTCGTATCAAAAGTACGCAATTGTATGGAATTTTGTAAGCAAAGGTCCGAGAGAACTCCTTGCTTTTATGTAACCAATTCCGTAGGTTACAGAGCAAGCATCACAACACTTTAGGAATTAGTGTAGATCTAAACAATCATTTCGCGCTTGGCAAAGGTGAAGCTTATCGACTGTGCAGCATGTTGGCAATGGATAAAGCTTTGTATATGCATGCTAACTTGTTTAACCTTTCACAAAAAATGTGTGGTTGTATAAGTTTAGGGTGGCTTATTGCTTGAAAGGCAAGCTGATAACTCATATATTTCATACATTTATACCATCCATTCCTAGTCTCTTTGTGATATTTTTGAGTTAAGCTGGTTACGTTTTACTCTTTTTTGTCTTAATGTGCAGTTAATTATATTTTAGAGCCATTTAAGGGTAAATAAGGCAAAATGGTGCTAAAAGTGGAGAATTGAATAAGGATTCTAATGTAGAGAGAGATTCAAAGTTTACAATTGAATATGGTGATGAATATGGTTCTTTATAAGACCAATAACAGCAAAAAAACGTTTGAATTAAATGCTCCATTACTGGGATGTCTTGGCATTCTATAACAGCCTCTTTAACCATATAAAACCGAGAGTTTCAGCCACTTTTACACAGGCTTCCCCTTGGGGACACCAATAGCTCTCTCTCTTCTCTTTTTTTGGACTTTCTTCCAGAAATAAAATCATTTCTCCATTCACCATCCGCAACCACCAAATAAACCACGTAGTCGCGCTGTTCTTGGAGAAGTTCAACATCAGAATTACTTCAAGGTGGTTTCTTCTATGAACTTTAATTTCACTCATGTTGTTCTTGATATTTATATATTTTGTAATCATGTTGTGTAATTAAGTTCATAGCTGGGGATTTCGATGTAGCCTTGTAAACCTACTCTATGTTATTTAGTTAAAGTATTCAAATTACCAATTTGTGTGCTTATTTCATTCACTGATTTTATAGTATAATTTGTTTGTTAATCTTAATGTTTGATCACTATTAGGGCTGCTTATGAATTATTTGATCAGGGTTATAGTACACATCATGCTTAATCTTGGTGGACATGTGAATGAATGAAAAAATTGCTATGCATACATCCTGCCATGTGATTTCTTTGGTTCATTGAAATTTTCTTGTTCTTAATGGATTCTTAATTGGTAATCTAAGTTAAACATCACAACTAGGTTGCAGATTAGTGGTACTTGATCACGACCACACATCAAATAGATGATCATAAATAAGTAAAACGAACCCTCGTTGCAGATTGGAGAGTTGAATGCTTTTTGACTTAATTTTCATGGAATTGGCTTGTAATGGTGAAATTAGTATCCCTACTTCCGTTCCCATTGTTTTTGAATCAATCTATCATTCATCTTTATCTTGTATTGCATTTTAAGTTACTTTAGCTTCCAAAACAAAAATCTAAATTCAGTTTTCATTTTCATTGTTAGTAAGGGTTCACATAAAGCTAGTAAGAGTTCTAATTAGTCCCTATGGTTCGACACCCTTACTTGTGCCATTATACTACCCTTATATTTGCACTTGAAATGAACATAACACAAGCCGTAGGCAGTCTTCTGGAAACCGTATGCTACCTCAGTGCACTCGGTAGCAGCTTTAGGGTTCCAGGATAGCCGTCCATAGGGGGTACTGCGTAATGTGCCTCTTTCGTCTCTAAGGCCCGATTCCCCACGGATTGGGCCAAGAGACCCAAAATCCTTCAGTTAGTTAAGCCTCGAAAAAGACTATTGTGGCTACTTCTAGGAATCCCGATGCAAGCTATCGTGGACCTAGTTACACCAGGGCAACCCAACTCATCCACGTCTGGATATTAGAAGTGTATAGTTTATCCTCCCGCATTGGAGAGCAAACCCATGTGGATGTCAGGGAATTGGTTTACCCTCTCGCACTAAAGGACATGGTTAGTCCCCAAGAGGGCGCAATTCATGCAATAAGTTCCTAAGAAGGGCGCGGTTTTCTTTTGAAGTGCAGGAATGATTAGTTGTAAGCATGAAGCCGAGCCGAGTTGTAGATTACTTCTGAATTCCTTATTGAAAAATGAGAAAAACGAACGAGAACTTAGCTGTAAGGTAGGAACTACAGAACAACTAGATAGTCATCGGCTTGCGAGGTGGTACCTGTCGAGTTACTTGAGTCTTCGGGCTTTGATGTAGTGGGAGGTCACGCATGTTACTTCCTCAAATTGTAGACGTTCCATTACTTTTGGATCTCTTTGTCCTTCATGGTGGCAAGGGTGTAACTATCTTTGCCCCTTACCTTGCTGATCTTGTACGGACCTTCCCAGATGGGATCCATCTTTTTAAAACCTTCTCTGCGGGTAGTGATGAAGGCTTTTCTTAGGACTAGATCTCTATGCTAGAAGTGCCGGATCTTGGCCCTTTTGTTACAGCTGGAGATAAGCTGTTGCTGGTAGGCTGGGATGCAAGTGGTGACCTTTTCGCGTTTCTCCTTTGCCATATCTAAGTTTGTGGCCATCTCCTTTCTGTTATACTCAATGCTTGGCAGTAGAGTGTTGATACTTGGCACGATGACATTGGAATGAATGATTGTTTTTGAACCAAATGCCAAAGAGAAAGGAGTCTCACCAGTTGCTCGTCGTTTGGTTGTGCGAAACACCCATAGACATCCGGGAAGTTCGTTTGGGCATTTTCCCTTCTTGTTGGATAAGAATTTCTTGAGATAGTTAAGAATCGTCTTGTTAGAGGCTTCGGTCTGCCTATTGCCATGGGAATACCTTAGCGTGGACATATGCTGCTTGATGCCATATTTCTAGAAGAACTTCACCAAATCTTTGCCTAAGAATTGTGGGCTGTTGTCTGTGATGATGGATTGAGGGTTGCCAAATCGGCAAATGATGTTCCTCCATATGAAGTGCTCTATGTCTGTCTAAGTTGTGGTTGTCATGGGCTTTACTTCTACCCATTTCGTGAAGTAGTCAGTTGCCACGATCATCATGCATCTGCCCCAGTAACGGGTGGCATTGGCCCTACCACGTCGATTGCCCATTGCATGAACAACTAATAACTTATATGCAGGTGTAATTTGCTGGCATGCAGTGCTGGTACCGACTTATAGTGTTGGCAGTAACAATTTTGTACTAACTTATTTGCATCTTGATGCATAGTAGGCCAATAATAGCCTGCGTTTAGAGCCTTATGTGCTAAGGATCGGCCTTCGGAGTGATTTCCATAAACGCCTTCGTGGGTTGATCTTAGAACCTTTAGGTCGTCGGGAGACGCTAGGCAGTGGAGATGTGGTCCAGTGTAGGATCTTCAGACGAGAATGTTGTTCCACATGTAGTAGCATGTTGCCTTTGTTTGGAGCTTTTTAGACTCCAATCTTTCTATGGGAATTGTGCCATTAACCAGGTAGTCTGTAATGGAATCTTGCCAATTTAGAGTTGTACTAACCTATAACACCTCGGCTACTAGTTCCGCCTCTATACTTGGCTCGTCTAGATACTCCACCGAAATAGAGCGTTTGAGTTGATGGTTGAGGGAAGAGCCTAGGTTGGCTAGCGTGTCCGTGTAGGCATTGACCGTTCGCTGAAGTTGAGTGATGATGTAAGTCTGAAATGCCTCAAGTTGCTTTCGTACCTTCTTTAGGTACTGCATCATCTTCAGATGTTTTGCCGTATACTCTCCAGTAGTCTGGCTGGTGATTAGCTGGGAATCATAATGAATTGCAAGTTTTTTCACAGCCAATTCTTTTACCATTTGGAGGTCTGCTAGTAGGGTTTCATACTCTACTTCGTTATTGGATTTGAAGTGTAGAGTAATAGCCTGGTCGAGCGTACTTTGCTTCGTTGTTGGATTTGAAGTGTAAAGTGATTGCCTGCTCGAGCGTCGAACCGTCTTGGTGACAAAGACCACTCCTGCTCCCGAGCCTTTGTAGTTGGATGCGTCGTCAACGTGTAAATGTCAGAAGTCTCCAACGTGTGAAGCAGGCGTGGCTAGGGCGTGCTCGATTGCCTTCGAGGCATCGTTGGGTCGCTTTGTTGCGTTGCCTAGGCTAGGCGTGAATGTGTGATAGGGAGCCGTAAGGCTGGGGCCATGTTATACGCAACAAGAGATACTTAACTGTCGGTATTGGGCCACTCTAGAGCTGAATTATAGAGGAAGGGTCGCCTGGGGCCGTGTGACTTGCAGCAAGAGGTGGTGCTAAACTGTCGATACATGTTGCTTCTATGTAGAATTTTTTGGGGTGACGAGGACAAAACTTGCTTCCGAGTGTGTCCTTTAAGTGTTCGTCTACCCTTAGCGCCTTTTTTGGGCTGAGTTGTTGCGTTGTTTAGAAAACTTTGCATCTGCTAGTGTCTGTGCCTTTATCGCAGCATGTCTAGATTAGGCAGCATAGTGCGTGATAGGGATGACTGCTTGCGTTTGAAGGTATAACTTGAGCTTCCAGGTTGCAACAATTGTCGCTAAAGTTAGCTTTTAAATTTCTGGCAACTGGTTTCTGCATCGAGAAGAGCTTTGAAACTGTGGAATGCAGGTAGTCGGGCCCCCAGCTCTTCTCGTAAAAAGTAGAGCTTATTGCTGCTTCAGATACCATCAAGCATGTAAATAAGTCCTCTACTACTTCCGGTTTGGATAGTAGAGAGGTGATGTTGGATATTTCTTTAAGTCATTGAATGTGCATCGCGCGAACCTTGTCCCAAAGTACATGCTTTTCTGTCATAGCGAAAGAGTCTGCGAGAGATAGATCTTTTTTCATGATCAATTTTTTAAATAGCAGGTGGTATGCTGAAAGTCATTTTTGGAAGGCTGCTCTAGTTATCGAGTCGTTGCATTTGACTATCTTTGCTTTCTTTGCTTTGAACTTCTTCACATAATCGCAAAACGACTCCTTTGGGTTTTTCTTGACGTTGAACAAGTGGTCAGACTTCTTCTTGATCAAGCGATATAATGAATATTCTTTGGTGAAAACCAAAGAAAGTTTGTCGAAAAGCCGGCTAGATTGTGGCGGCAGGGTGTAGAACCAATTTTGCACATTGCCTTGTAAAGTGGTGGCAAATATCTTGCACATGAGATCGTCGTTGTTTCAATAAAGGATCATTACACTTCTGTAGTGCTTTAGGTGTCTCTCTGGGTCTCCATCTCATTTGAAGGATGTGAAATATGGCATGCTGAACTTACGTGGAGACTCTGTCTGCTCAATCTCATCCGTGAAGGGTGACCTGCTTATGTTGGTTATATCCCGTCATAGTGCCTCGTTGGTGACCTTGTTGCATTGGAAATCATGCAATCGCTCAATCGATAGCCTCTCTACTTCTTCCTGAATTTGCCTTTGTTAGGTGTAGCAGAGCTCTTGGCTACCTTCAATCATGACCTGCTGGTCTAGGCTGCTCTTCTATATGTTTAACTCGTCTATGCCACGGTTGTGGTGCATGTGGTACATTCCTAGCAGGCGAGCGAGTTTTTTGCAGGTTGCTGATTGAACTTGAGCTAGATTAAGTGACTGCTTCTCTCCGTTCGTCATGTTGCCTACTCCGATGTGAGGTAGAGGATGTTTTTTGCGGGCCTAGCCTTGAATGAACACTTCGCCTAGATGGTTGCTCATGTTGAATATCGAAGTGTGATCTAACCGTGAATGTATGCTCGTCCGTGGGGCCTAATCAAGAGTGCACGTTCCTCCGTGAGCTAAGACGAGAGTATACGCTATCTCGGGGGCCCAATCGGGAGTGTACACTTCCAGAACACTCGGTTCATGACTGGTCGAGTGGTTGCTTGCCAGGACACTGCTGGAGAGGTTCGTGTTTGCCCTTGTCTTACTTCGGGACACTTCGTCTAGGGCATTTTGCATCTTGGTGCATTGCAATAGCTAATTCACCAAGGTTGTCTATTATGCGAGGCCATTTGTCAACTCTATGACTTGTCAGGACAAGTGTTGTTACTTAGGCCCTATGGTCTTGGGCTCGGCCTTGGAGTGGACTGGGCTCGTGATGGCTTTGGCCCCGCGAGGTCTGGGCTGGTGCTCTTGCCGTGGCTGCCTGATTCTGGGCTTGCTCAACTTGGGCCTTCTTGCGCTGGGCCGAGCTGGGTTCCCTTATGGCGTGGGCTTGGGCATGACGCTACAAGGTGGCATGGGCCAGAGCTTGTGGCTGCAAGGTGAGGCCTGCTCTTTGGGCTCGGATCTCGTCGTGAGTTACCACAATGGCTGCTACCACGGTGTTGCCCCGTAGGGGTGGTGCCTTTGCGTTGAGCCTCGTGGATCGTCGTGGTCCAAATCCTTGAACGTAGGAAGTTCCATTCGTCAGGTTTACGAATTTCTTATCATTATAATTTTCTTTTACGTTTATTCAAAGAATTTTTGCATAAAAAGTTCTAGGAATGAGAACGTACGAAAAATCTACGTATGAACAAAAAATTAGAAACCTTGAATGCGAGAGTCTTCTTTAAGCGTGTGAATTAAGACTCTCAATGAAAGCACCAATTTGTGGATGCAAATTTCCGCCTTCTTCTTCTTGGAGGAAAATGCACCTGCAAAATAATTAACACCTAAGATCAAGGCCAATAACCTCACACGCCCACGATGAATTGAGGGGTAGGGGGCTTTGGCCGAAGATTCTCCGATGCCGAATTTAGAATTTGAGAGAAAAGTGTTTAGAGAAATTTAGAGAATTTTAGAAGAGAATTGGAATTAGGTTTTGGAGAAAATGAGGGGCTATATATAAGGGTGTGACCAGACCTATTACGAGAATTGGGATCGGCCACATTTAGTTGTTTTATGGGATTGATTGCAAGATATTATGGAAATAATATCTTGCAATTACTTTAGGTAATTAATCAATTTCCATAATATCTTGCAATTACTTTAGGTAATTAATCAATTAATTAGATAATTAATTAATTAATTTAGGTAATTAATCCTAATTTGAAAAGATAATTGGGAGTTACCTTGTGGGTTTGTTGAGGAATGATAAGAAGGCTTAAAAGAATACCATTTTGATCACCTTTGACCTCAATTGTGCCATTATTGTTCACATGTCGTCTCCATCTTCTTCTTGATTATTTTTTGCTCCACAATTATTACACCCAATCTTGTTCATGTCAGAATATCTCTGCATGAACTCGTGTGTTAGCATATGTCGATAAGCACTCGTTATGATATGTTTGTTTATGCGAGATTATGTGATTACCAGACATTATGTGCTCATTTACGAAATATTGTGACGTATTGCATCGTAGGAAGAATAGGTCTATCCTTAGGTTTCTCGACGTGTCGAATCCGAATCTACTCTCTGTTTTTCGAAATTCGATCATTTTAAAATAGTTCCTTTATTAGCCATACTTTGTATGAAATGCTTAGTTACATTATTATGTTATATATTTACGTAAATGGTTTCATTTCTAAGTGAAACGCATTGCAAGGATTTTCGGTGCCTGCAAGGCGGGTTTGACCCAACGACATGATTTGTGAGTGGGTCTTTGCCTTTAAATATTATATATTTACTTTATATTTTTTTTTTATAAAGAATTTTCTACGTTATGTCCACATTAGATTAACGTTTATAAGAATTAGCGCATTGACGGAAATTAGGAAATTATGAGACGTCCTATGGGATGCACAGGTATGCAGATTATTATGGGATGTCTTAATCATATTTGCAGCCATGAATAACATTATGTCAACTAGAATTATTGGTTTTACTGTTGCATGATCATATTTGCGCTATTTGCTCATTGTGTGCTACACTGGTGTTAGTATTCGCCCAGGCCAAGGCCAATCTTCACATGTAAGTTCACATCGCACCGTACACTCACTTTGGATCCATTGTAGGTGCCAGTCCAGTCTTAGATTGCTATAGGCAATTAGGACTCGTATGTGATGCGCATAATGACAGTCTTCATATGATTGTTGTACTAGAGCGTAAATCATTATTACATCCAGGCTTGTTCAAGTTAAAATATCTCTACCTGAACTCGTGTGTCAGCATATGTAGCACTCATTATGATATGTTTGTTTATGCGAGATTATGTGATTACCAAACGTTCTGTGTTCATTTACGAAATATTGTGATGTATTGCATTCTTGTGATATTGCTGGCTATAATAAGTATTTCCATATTATACGTAGTATGTTATATTTGGAAACTATACTTGTTTTACAGCGAGGGGTTATTATGTTTTCGAAAAGGTTTTACAAAGTTTTATTTTTTTTAGGCCCACTTACCCTTATTTTTCACCCTTCCAGATTTTAGTGGCAGAGCTTTCGTGTTAACAAAGATTCTTGGCAAATGTGGGTACATGAGATTATCTTCGATGGTATAATTCTTGTCCTACCTTTATTGTACTTTACTTATGCTTTGACAGCACATGTGAATGGTGTTTAATCCCGCTCACATGTGCACTCTTGCATTTAGTCACTTTTAGGTTTAAATTTATTCACATTTTCCACATTACTACACCTTATGGCTTCATCACCTTTATGGTGTCGGTCAACACAACTCGATTCGGAGTCCAGGTGGACACTTCGAGTCGGGGTGTGTTAGTGGGCCAACCACTGCTGGCCTATTGCCTTTGGGCAAGCTGACGTCCCTGCACTTTTTTTTTTTTGGTAGACGCGTGTAACACATGCGCGACTGTGGGCGAATGGTAGACAAGGCTGCATTGTGGGCCCTGATGCAACGGTGCAGTCACATATTTCCAACGGTAAGGACACGTGGCTCCATTTAAAGCCATTGGATGAGCTCGCCTAGATCCAAGTCTCCCTAATTCCAGTGCGGCGGGTCGGGCCAATCAAATTTCAAATTGAAGTTTGGTCGGCGACACCTGCTGCCCGACCTTTGCCAATCCCATCGTGGCTTTTTGAACCAGTAATGGTCACAGTCCTAGTCTTCTAAGTCAGGGAAACCACTATACCTTTTTGGGAAGTTGTGTACAACCGAAGGGCCAACCTCATTATCATTTGCCCCGCCCTTCTCTAAGGGGGATTCAATCAGAACGCGAGGAAATATTAGCGTTATGCCATGTGGCGCAATTTGATGTGTTTGATTTCGAACCAATTTGAAAATCAATGGCAGGATTAATCCAACATTAAAAAAATTTATAAAAAAGAAAAAAAAACACATAAAAAAATAGAAAAAAAATATAAAAAAATATAGTAAAAATTAGAATTTTTTATATTGTTGTTTTATAAATACCCAACTATCTTCTTCATTTTCCATCACAACTTAATCTTCATTTTCACCACAATCTTCTATATTTATTTTTCACTATTTAAATATTTTTTTTCCTTAAATTAATTATGTTTATTGTAATGCTATGCTTTTGTTTTGTATTGAAAGCATAAAAAAAAATAAACAAGCATTTTATTTTCAAAGCATTAAAAACCAATCTTCTATATTTTAAAAAATCTTTTTATTTTCAAAGCATAAAAAAATTTAAAAAAAAAATTGTGAATAGTGCTGTCGTTTTCAAACTAGTGGAGTTACACAAAGGCAAGTACTATTCAGAGTGAATATCAAAGGCAACTTACATGCCCACCCTTGCCTTTCACCAACTAGTGGAAATGCTCCAAGGGGTTAGTCTAGTGGAAAGCAAGCAAAGGTTCAGAACTCCCAATCCAAATTTGAATTTATGCATTTCCTGAGGTAACAAGCTCTGCTTTGACGTATCTTTTATTTGTGAGTGAAAAATACTATATTATCTCACATGGTACGTTATTGCATTAGAAAGGGGATTAGTCTCCATCCATCTCACATTGTAGTTTGCACACGTGACTGATTTCTTTGTGTTTATTTTATTTTATATAATATATTTTTCTTTTATTAATATTATTATGTAAAGTAATGTTAATGAGAATAAAATTTAATTTATAGTTTATACAATACGATTATTGATAATTAAATTATTATTTAAATAATAATTAACGTTTGTTTTTTATTGAATACATACTATGATTTAATTTGAAGCAAAAATTTAGTTTCGAATCGAAGAGAAAGTATACGTGCGGATGAGAGAGAATCAGGTGCCGATGGACCACCACTCTTCCTTTTGATATATAAAGGCTACCCGTCTCTTCCCATTTTTCCACATTCGACACGCACAGACGGATTTTCCTTTTTTCCTTTGGACAATTTCTCTGCGATTTTCTCGGAAGCCAAACGCTCTCAACGATGGCCGATCAGCTCACCGACGACCAGATCTCTGAGTTCAAGGAGGCTTTCAGCCTATTCGACAAGGACGGCGATGGTCTCCTTTCTCAGATCCCTCTTTTTCTCTCTTTTTTCCCTTTCCTTTTTGTTCTTATTATGCCTAACTAATCTATGATATTTGGATCTAATGCTGTTATTGCATCGAAATTTCGTTTGTGCTTGAGAAAATTTGTGATTGATCGAGGGTTTTTTTAGCAATTGATTCGATTTATCATTCTCCGAGTGCGTTTTGATCGTTTAGGATAAGATCATGCTGTTAGATTTGATCGTTAGAATTTAAATAGATGAATGAATTGTGCATTCCCCTTGTTGATTCGGTACGTGTCTGATGTTTCGTTTCCCCTTGTTTGCACAATTAATTTTTCTGGTATTGGGATCACGAGGCAATGTTACATGATATACATAAGAAAATACAGAGATTTATAAATATAAACCGATTTCCGGTATATTTCTGTCGTCTAATAATAGCATGAAATGCAGATTTTTGTGCCAAACACTTCTTCAGGGTTTAGGGTTTGAAGAAATCTATGAATATACTTTTGATTTTGAACAATTTTTGTATCAGTTCACAGTTTTCAGATTTTGTAAGCACGCACGCAACTGTTTGACGTCTCCGTATATTTCTTCTTCTTAGCTTTATACTTAGACGAATCAGTTTTTTATTACTCTATAAGTATGTTTGATGCTTGGATTTATATGTTAAATCTGTAAGTATTATCTGAGTCCTCGAATCTTCATAACATCGTATAGTGACTTTTTTTTCCTATTTGACAATCGTATTTTGGTCATGTGGCATTTTCTAGCCTTTACTAACTTAATGGTATTTGAGTATTATCTTTTTCTTGTTAGGAGTTAGAGTTTGAAGTGCATCTATAAATGTTATCAATCCTTTACTGGTATGGTTTGGTGGTTTTGGGATGGACTATTGTGAATTGATTTTGTCTTTTCTTTTCTGATATTTTGATATGGAATTTAGAAATCTGGATGAATGTTTTGTTTTTCATTGTTTGCCTTATATATGTTGTGTGCAATATTGAAATTGTTAAGCGTTGTTTGATTGAAATGTGATAGACTGATAGTCTTAGTTCATGCGTGTGCTTTTCTTTATCCAATTTAGACGGAATTCCCTCAACAGTAATAACAGTTTAATGTATTGGAGTGAATGTTTGGGGGAGAACTTGGGGGAGAACAGTGGTTTTCTTGTGTTAGTATGCCGGGCTACAGTTATGTGTCTGAAGCCCTATTACCAATTTCTTCGTTGTATTCCACCGTAATGTTTCTTTTTGCAGGTTGCATCACTACAAAGGAGTTGGGGACTGTTATGCGTTCACTTGGGCAGAACCCCACTGAAGCTGAGCTTCAGGATATGATCAATGAGGTTGATGCTGATGGGAATGGGACCATTGATTTCCCAGAGTTCCTTAACCTGATGGCCCGGAAGATGAAGGACACTGATTCTGAGGAGGAGCTCAAGGAAGCCTTCCGAGTGTTCGATAAGGACCAGAATGGCTTCATTTCTGCCGCTGAGCTTCGTCATGTTATGACAAATCTAGGCGAGAAGCTGACAGATGAGGAAGTGGATGAGATGATTCGTGAGGCTGATGTGGATGGTGATGGGCAGATCAACTATGAGGAGTTCGTCAAAGTCATGATGGCCAAGTGAGGATCAATTGACCAAAACTAAAGTTTATATAAAAACGTAAAAGGGAACAGGGCAGATAAGTTCAAAAGAGATTTTCGTATCCCATTAGGACATGTTCATTTGGTATTGCTAGGTTTTGGTTGGTTCATGTATGCATTATTTGTGGTACCGTTCCTTTAGTATCCTACTTGTTTGCTGTCTCTTCATACTTCCTGTTTGGTAGTGTCTGTTACGATACATTGGTATTTTGATTCTTCTCTTTGAAATCTATTGGGTGAATCTGATATTACTGCTTATTGTTGTTTTTCGTTAATGTGATCTTGTCGTCATGCGTTGGTGATATGTGCTTCTTCTGTTGTTTATTGTCTTCAAGCATGCAATTTGAATTTCAAAATCATGTTAGTATTATGTTACTTTTTCCTCAGTATCAGTTCACTCAGAAATTGAAAGTAGGTTTTCGGGATTACAAATTCTTCAAACTCCATTGGCGGAGTCTGAAATTGATCACCGATGGTGGTTATGATCTGATGAAACTTGTTAATAGCTTTCTGTAGATGATAACTTGGTAGGGAATGAATCACTGATGCATGCTTCTTTCGACAAACTTGGTTGCTTGCTTGCTTACTCCGTAAGTAGAACGGTGTCCTAGGCACTGGCAGTGGCAACGGGTGCATCCAACGTCAACGTGCTGTCATGATTTCTTCTTTTGTATTTCTTTTGTTTTTGTGGTGCACGGGGCGAGTGGCCTCAAAGCGAAAACGTGTAAAAGATAAGCATCATATTCCTCTTTGTTTCACCTTATTTTACTGATTCGCTTGGAGGACAATAGGAGTTATTCTCTTCCGGACCAAAGTAGAATCCTACACTTGGCATTGCAGTGGCAATGCAGGAGTTTCTCCTTTCACCTCCCCCAACATTAATTCCGGATACTTGGAATATTTGGGAAGGCGGAATTGAAAGGGTAAATGCTGTTAACTACTTGAACTACGTGTCTGTTCATTTCCAAAATCATATTTGGCATCCAAAAAACGCTTAAAGCGAAAAAGAAATTTCAATGAAAAGCATGATGAGTGGATAGAAGAGCGTCGACCGACTTTTCAAACCATCCAATCGAGCCGAGTATAAAATAGTGCTCTCAAATCGCATCGCACCGCATGCAAATAGCATAAGCATTAAGCATTGTAATAATGTTTGTCTCTCCTACTTAATGACAGAAGAATGAGAAGTCGATCAAATCAAAGGAGCGACAGCGTCGGCAGCGCGAATTCAAGGGAGTGCAAGAAAAAGACCAATGGAGGAGAGAACGGGAAGATGAGGCGTCGTTATCGTTGTAGACAACACTTACACGATTGTTCTATCTTGTAATTAAAACTCAATAATTTCATGTTATCTTTCTTAAACATTCCTCTAATTAATCCAAAGGGAAAGTTCCATTACTATTTTATATGCTTCGTCGAACAAGGTCTAACCAATTTAGCATTAATCTCCTCTATATATTACTCCTCTAGTTAATCCAAAGGATTGGTCATGGGGACACAGCCCGAAACTTGAAAGCAGTGGAACTTTGAAACTCATTTCTTTGGTAGACTACCACATCAATTTCAAGAGAGTTTTACCTTTACCTCTTACAGTACTACTTTGGTTTTCATCAAAGGTTGTTCACACAACCTTAAGGGAGGAGGGCCTTCTTCCTTCCTTTGCATGCTTCATCTGCAAGGCCCGCAGAACACTCTTGGAAGATTTTTTTAGTTGCACCTAGTCATCACATGAGTAGGTTGCCTACGTACCTCTTCTCCAAGAGGATCAAATTGCCATAGTTCGCCTTTAGAACTAAGATGCCAATGGGTGGTGAGTAAGAGTGATTAACTAGAATAATCTTGCTCAAGAGGAGTAGGGTGGTGAACGACTATGCACAAAAGGCTGCTATTGTTGAAAATTTTTGCTCAAGGCTTTGGGCCATCACTTCAAAGGTTTGTTCATGCATATTCATTTCACGTTTAAAATTTCTACTACATTTTGATTAGTGATGTTGTTTGTTCGGAATTGCTTGCTACTTTCTAGCTAGATGGGCATGCAATTCAAGACAACCTGTATGGGCTGACTGACAGTTTTTTATCCGAGGTTGAATTTATAGCCTTGATCTGTTCAGATTGCATTTATTTTTTATAAGTGTCCTTTGTGCCTTTGTCCTGGCTGGCTAAAAACAAACACCCCATTTTGCTTAAAATCTCAGCTAGGTCTCTTTTGTTGGTGGTTAGAAAGTTTAGATTTCAAGAGTGTTTTAAAAAGGCTTTAAGCTTCCTCTTGTGTTCTTCAATAGAAACCCTAACCGCATAACCTTTTCTCATGCATTAAATCAGTGTTAACTCTGCACATGCTTTCTGATTAAAGGTTTGTTTTGGTCATGGTCTAGTTTTACAAGTTTCAAATCTTCGAATTGACCTAGTTTGGATTCGCGTCAGTTTTCTTCCTACAACTGTTTGACTGGAGAAATTGACTTGTCATCTGAATCTATACTTCATACCATCTTCATTATTACATCATTTGCATTGATTGTGTTGGTCTCGGTGCCACAAGGAGAAGAGTTCAAGGTTGGAGCTGTCTTCTAGTGAATACTGAAGACATTTCCATCTCGTACAAAGTAAGGTTGCACAAAGCTAAATCTGCTCCTTAAATTAGATCTAGGAAATGAGCTTGATGTGGTACTTTGTATGAAACTTATTTGCACTAGTGGATTGTGTAAGATAGTAATCTGAAATCATAAGAAACAACAAGACATTAGGATCACGAATACAATAACGAAATCGACATGAAAAGGAAATAAACTTATTTGTAGAAGAGGAAAACATGATGCTAGGGTTTTAGGAGAGTCTTCTCCACTCAAGCAGTCGTTAATCCTTTTGCTAGTGAATAGGGTTTAGCACAAAACAAGGATTATTACTGTGAGTGCAGGGACCTCCTAATATACTGATAATTATCCCTATAATCCGGCCTATTAACTAATTACATGGGATATTCCATATCAATTAGGATATCATAATAGTCCTAAATGGTAACGAATTCTTTGTCAACTAATTAAGGTCTTCATAATTAATTGCACTAAATAAGGACTCCTTAACCTAACCATAAGGCTCCATGATTTCCTCAACTATTAACTCGGATTGACCAAGTTACTTGTATGTCAAGAAATTGCGAGCGTTCTTTGACACTCACAACTTACAGATTGGACTCAGTGGAGCCCCTAGTTTTTTAACCCAGAGGTGGGTTTTTCCGGCCAAAAACTTTGTGTGTTGTTTATTGTTCTTTTCATGTTCACATATCTTGTTCATTTGCATGTGATATATGTTTTCTATGGTTTGCAAATAAATGTGTGCCTACAACTAAGCTTATCAAAGTTATCATGTGAACTGGACTTTAGTTTTAGGACCACTTCAGTAAGCCAAATTTTATTTATTTATTCTTCTTTTTGGTAAACTAACAAATCTGATCTTAGTTAACTAGTGTCGTTAACTAGTCAAGCATATATTGAATTTTAATTACAGGATATTCCACCTGGTACCAATTTCACTTTTCGTTCTTGATGCTTAGTTTGCTATCTTTTGAGTTAAATGATTTATCTTCTTGTTTGGTATGGTTTTCTTGTTGTGTTAAATTTTTGCGTCATTTGGTGGCTACATTTTTTCGGTTTGAGTGTTTTAATAAAGTACTTAAGTTTGTTTCATTGGTTTCTTGGTGTTGCTTGTACTTTTAGCTCGTGCAGATTACATTATTTGATTGCTAGAGGACGATTGATCTCCCTAGTGAGATTGTTTATTTGTCTGAAAAGGTTGAGTGCCCAGAGGCTATGGTTTATGACGTCTTTGAGCTACCCAAGACACATGCCTTGTAGCCTGGCAGCTAGCGTTTCCAATTACCCATTTCGGCAATTAAGTACCTATCATCTCAACATTACTTTTAGGTTTCCAAAATTTAGATGCATATGTTTAATCTGTAATGATCTTTTCTTCTTCCTTGTGGTCTAGACGTCACCTTGCTCTATTTATAGGAGGAGTTGGGCTATGTTTTGGCAGTCGTTCAATCTTTAAATTCTTTGCTTTCTAACTCCTTTTTTCGAACCTGTAGTCATGGCTTAGAAATCTCAGCTTATTACTAGTTCTTCCCGAAGCCCTAGAATGATCACAAGCCCTAGGCTTCCTTAGTCCCTAGCCCTGGCCAAGATCCTATTATGGTGGAGACTACAAGCAGTACCTTTGCCATGGAGGGTGGTGTTAAAGGGTCCAAACAAACTTAATCTTCACCATCAATAGCGATCACTGATAGGAGCATATTTATGCAACTTTGTTAGCTTGTTCTTTGCATTTAGTGAGTTAGTTTCTATTTATTATAGTGATTTAGTTTATTTTGCTATTATTGTAGGTCCAATTGGTGAAAATGACAATAAAGGGCTAAATGGAGCATTTTGGAGTAGTTTTCGGCTTGGATTGGTTAACATGCGTGTGGAGCATAATGGATGGACGTTTTTGGAGTTTTACATGTGCTAAATATGTCCTACAATTTGGAGAATCAAATTTGGAAGCTTGGAAGACAAGGAATCAGCTGAAAAGAATGAACCTTATCCAATCTTATCCAAACTAACCTTATCTAATCCTATCTTATCTCATCTTATCCAAAACATTATCCCAATTTATCCAACATTATCTCAGATTATTTCTAGCTGCAAAATGAGTCATTATCCTATTCTAAATCCTTCCTATCTGATTCAAGGAGTCCTAAAGCAATGCAAAGACCCTATCTTTTTCCTCCTTGGTTTCTGTTGAACCCTAGCCTATAAATACACATTGCTGCCGCAACTTTCAAGGAGCAAGTTTTTTTGAGAGAAAATAAGGGTGTGCCGCAAGTTTTTTTTAGATTTCTTAGAGACTTGTGCCGTGCTTTCAAGGAGAAGAAGGACTTGTGTCATGACCCTGAATCCAACGATTGTGCCGAATCTGCCATTGGAGTGCTGGGGAATTTCTGGGTTCTTTCTATCCTTAGTTTTAGTTCAATGTTTGTTTTAATTTGGTTTTCAGTTATGATAGACATGTGGAACTAATTTCATTTTAGCTAGAGGTGAATTCAAAGCCATGAACATATGTGTGATATGAATTGATTACATCCAGTTATTGTTTCATAAATTGTGAATGCAATTTACTTATCTGTTTGATTGATAACTTATTCTTGTATGCTGGTTAAGGAGGCCTACTTAGTTTGCATGCATGAGTTTTATGCTAAAATATAAGGGAATTTCACCTAATAGTTATGAACTTATATTTATAAGTAGTGGAAATCACTAGTCATGATTGTGTTAAGTAAATTCCTGGCAGGAGTATCATGCAGTTCATAGTTATGAATGCCATGTCAATGCTTATGATTTTCATAGAACTTAATGATTTTTTATACGTATCTCTATCGTGCAATTCAGGGAACTTGATAAGAATAGTTTGATTGCATCGCTGAGTCCAATTCAATGAATTTAGGAAAATCTGATGGTTAATTTGTGCAGTTTACAGTTAACTTGGGGCATTGTCATTCATGGTTTATAGGAATAGTAATTGGAGATCGATTTGTGTTGCATATGTGTCATGTGTGGAGAATAACCCTTTAGCTAGCCTTTCACCCCCTTCATTCACCCCAATTTAGTATCAATTAGTTTGTTTTCTGCAAATTACTTAGTTTTAGTTTTAAATTTTGTCCAAACCAAACCCTGCTATTGTGTCGTGTTAGTTTAGTTTTAAAATTCGTTTAAACTTGTCCCCCGTTAGTATTTTGAGTCAAGTTAAGTCTAAAGTTCGTCCAAATCACCTTTTAGTTCCTGTTTTGAGTCAGTCTGGTCAGTTTAGTCATTAGAGTCTAGTTTTGTGTTTTTAAGTCTAATTTGTGTTGATTAGCATCCCTTCTAATCTCTGGCCTAGAACGATCCCTACTTACGTATACTACAATTGTCTAAAAAGGGTTTAATTTGTGTGTTAGTTTTTATCACATCAATCACATGAAGTGCAAAGTCTGTATGGGTAAATGTTAGGAAAACTATTGGAGGCCTATGTTATCAAAAGGAAACTGGGCATGAAAAAACCCTTCTACTTCGACCATTTTGGCAAGGTGGTACGCTGCCGTGTTTATTGATGGAGATGAGTTGGAGTGTGTTCTTGAGATTAGCCCATGGTACGTGAAAGGACATATTTTTCACTTGGAGCGCAGAGCCAAAAGTTTAGGGATACAACCCTTATCACTATTCTGCAAGTGTGGGTTAGGATCCCTCATCTACCTATCTAATATAGGGATAATGGTAACATAAAGAGTATTACTCAAGCTATTGGAAAAGCTTTTAGGGTTGATGAAGCTACTCTTAATGAACTTAATGGTCTGTTTATTAAGGTGCTAATGGAGATTGATGTTCGATTACCTTTGAAGAAGGTCTTGGTCGTTAATGGGGACAATGACAACACCATCTTGATAAGTTACAAAAAGCTCTTTGAAGTTTGTTTTTATTATGGGAGGAGACATTGGGAGATCTATAAAAGGATTTCATACTTCATTTTATTCAACCTATGAGTGTTTATGAAGATGTTATAGCTGAGGAGGCTGGAGGTTGTGGTAAGGAAGAAATAGAAGCTAGAATCGAGGGTGATAACCAAGAGAAATGGACAACTATGGTTCCTAAATGGAAGCATAAGGAAAATAAGAAGAGAGTGTGCCGGCTCTAAGAGATGGGAGAGTGTACCATGATGTGGCTAGAGGCCATAAGCAGTGGGTGCTAAAGGCTAACTTGGTTCCGAAGTGGAGAATGGTGTCTAACAATGACTCTAACTCCTCTAGGTAAGTGATCTAGCTAATAACTCATTTATTCTTAGGAAAAATAATGGGTATTAGGTGAACCTGAATATTAATTGCACTCCATTTCCCTCAAATTATGATTTGTATGATTCTGTCTTAAGGGTTGTAAGTTTCCAGGATATGAATACAAACTTAAGGTGTAGCTTAGAGTCTAATGTTTTATTTAATCTGTTGTTGAATGATCATATGATGTTAACAAACTTGTGGAATCGGGATTTAGTTATTAAGAAAGAGAAGATGGATGCTAATAGTTGCAAGAAAACAAGTGAGAGTACTGAGAAGTTTATGGATGTTAATAAGGAGTTGCCGAGTACGAGTAGGTTTATCATAGGGATGATGAGTCCAAGAAATCGTATAAGAGATGAGTTTGCTGCAGAAGCGGAAGCAGGAAGTAGCCACTGTCTGGAAGAGGTTGACTAGTAAGGAGTATGATGTGGAATTGTAGGGGTTTGTCAAGACCTGAATTTGTGCCCAATTTTAGTTTTTGTGTTTGATGAACAATTTGGACCATTTTTGTTGTGTTCGAAAGCCTAGATAGAGCATTTGCCAATCCAAATTGGTTCAACAAGTTTGTGAATTTCAACTTCCATAAAATTCCAATTTTTTTTTTTAACTAATCATAGTCCAATTTTACTACATTGTAATAATACTAGAAGAAAAAAGAAGAACTCCTTTAAATTTGAGGTTATATGGCTTAATCATCCAGACTTTAAAAGGTTTGTTGAAGACAATTGGAAATGTGATTTTCTTGGACATCCTAATGACATGTTTCGAGCTTATGCTGAAACCTTTAAGTATTGTGTTAAATGTTAGAATAAAGACACTTTTGATAATGTCTAATTGAAAATTAAAGAACTTTTGGGCAAACTTAATGATATTCAAGAGAGAAATATGTCAAGTATACCAACAAAAGATGATTTGATGCTTGAAAAACAAGTAAAGTGAGAAACTATTGGAAGTCCTAAAGCAAGAGGAAATCAGGTGGACTCAAAAAGCTCGAACTAATTGGCTTCAAATAGGAGATAAGAACACAAAGTTTTTCCAGACATTTGTAAATATAAGAAGGAAACGAAACGAAATATCTAGAGGTAAGGATGCTAATGGTAACTGGTAGATTTAAGGAAATAGGTTGGAGGAAGTCTTTGTGCAGGATAAAAAAAAATAAAAAAATAAACAGTTCACTTGTTCTAATGATCATTGTCCACTCCTTTATGCCTTCTTTCCAAAGAAATTTGAAAGTTATTAATAAGTAAGGCAATCAATTTGCAGGTTAGTAAAGGATTTCTTTGACAGTCGAGTTTAAAGCTAATTAACCATACTAATATAGCTTTGATACCTAAAAGTGGAGCAATCTGAAAGTGTGAACCACTATAGAATATAAGTCTTTGTAATGTCAGTTACAAAATCATAATAAAGATAAATTATTAAAAGGCTGAAGCCAATTCTTAGATATTCTATTTCCCAAAACCAAAGGCTTTTTGTCACGCCCCGATCCTGAGATATGTCCAAGATCGACACGTGACATCACAACTTACCCATTCAACTATCATGTCTTGCTTTTGAGACATGACCAAAAACCCACTAACGGTTCAATAGCATAGTAACTTTTCCTTTTGTTTCATGGATGCCTTCAACCCTTAAGTTAAACTACCTAAGTACACTAAGACAGGATTAAGCTATTTGTAGTTCACTGACCTAAAATTTCTCATGGCATTGTCTAACAGAAAAACATGGAGTTCTAGAATTACTCAATGGAACTCGACGAGCATGATTCGCTAAATTCCAAGTCACCTAATGACCATGAAACAATCAGAATTGTCAGTTTTCATTCACATATATCACAATATTTTCCAACACAACTCCACAATCACATAAAATAATCAATTCAATGACTCAAAGATGCATAATATAACTATGTTAAACAACAAACAAAATCAAGTATCAATCCACAAAATTTAATAAAGCAACTATCTGTAATCCCTTACCTAGATTTCAATCAATAACTTTGTAACCTAAATTACAACACAAGTGTCTACCTTGAGTAATTTATATTCACAAGAATCTAGAATTCCTGACTAACTCAACAAAACAAAACAAAAGCTGGAATTCATGAACACTCAACAAAATCCAACCAAGAAACAATCGACCATCATGGATTTACTTAGCATAATCACCCTAAAATATGTATGGTCCCCCATCGTGGATGTGTCAAAAAGGACCATAACTTATAATACTTGGTAGTGATCATCCCCAAACATATTACTCCTAGAATGCGTATGGTTCCTGATCATGGATATACGAAACAGAGCCGTCCATGTACCATACTACTATATGGTGCAGTCGCATCATCATACATCGCACCTCCTACATCAACTCAACACCTATGACATAAGTACAAGAACTCATGTTTGATCATGTTAAGTGAACTCACTCTCTATTGAGCACCTACATACTTGCCTTAGCTGTGACAGCCCGTCCCAAACTTTTCGTACCGTAAAGGTGAAATGACGGTTTTGCCCCTAGTATATTTGTTTTGTTGTGTGGTCGTTTTTGGGCTTTGGTTGGTTGATTTTGGACCCCAGACACCCACACTCATTTCTCTCTCTCAATGCCCTGTCTCGAGACCCTCTATCTCTCTCCCTTTCCTATCCTTTTCGTACGGACAACACCACAAACCCTTGAAATCGTCACGGATCGAGGAAACAAACTACATAGTTATGCTCGTGAGGTCCTTAAGAGTTCAACCATACCCATTTCAGGTAAGGATACCTTTGTTTTCACGTCGAACTCGGGATCCCCCGATTTGGTCACTGTTCATGCACACGTTAATTCTTGTGTTTTTTGGAATTTCAAGCTTGTAGGAAGCTTGGTGAGGTTCTTAAGAGGCTCGGGGTGGTTCGTTTGAAGGTTTTGGACGTCGGGATCGTGAGTTGCAGGTTTGGTCGGAGTTGGTGGTGTTTTCCCGGCGAGATTTCGTTGGTTTTAGTGCTTGAAAGTGGTATGGATTTGTTCCTCTTGTTGTAAGCTTCATTTTGGTACCAATTTTGTGAAATTTGGATGAAAAACGAGGGAGATATCAAGTTTTGAATTTTTCCCGGTTTTCCGACACCGGAGTTTGGTCGAAGAAGATGACGGAATATTCCGTCAGTTTGGACGGAATATTCCTAACAGCGTTAACGGAATCAGTTAGATTTACGGAATATTCCTGACGGCGTTAACTGATGCCGCCAGTGTGCCAGGCACGTGCCTGCGCGTGGTGTCAGAAAATTATTTTAAAAATATGGGGATGTTCGTGAGGTTGAGTAGATCACGTTGGTGTATTCATGCGCCCCATTTGAGCATTGTATGAGAAGTTATTTCGTAATGTTGGTTATGTGCTTTAAAAGTAACGTTTTCAGCCGTACAAGTCACATTAGGTGACTCCGGCTAACATATTACATGACATTGATTGGCATTACCTGAGTACTTGCATTTTATTTCGAGGCATTTGGCATGGCATATTATGGCATATGTCTGAGCATGATTTTTATATATATATATATATATATATATATATATATATATATTCTATTTTCTAGGAAGTATACAGGTTTTACGGCGAGGGGTTAGAGCTTGTTTATGAAATGATTTTTGAAAAGCTTTGTTTTTTCCCACTCATGCTTTCTGTTTTGCGCCCCTCCAGGTTCTAGTTTGGCTAGCGCTTTTGGTGGCTCCCCAGAGGATTTTCCTGGTTTATCTGACAGATTATCACCAGTGTAGGACCACCTTTGGGTGTGTTTTATTTAGTGTTGTTTCTCCCGGACTGCACTAGGTCTTCCGTGCTCTGAACTTTGTTTTTTACACTTACGCTTGCACATGTATGTTATTTACCTTGTGTATAGCTAGGTTTTTATTTATTCGTATTTTTTTATTATTATTTCTTAGCTTCCGCACTGTGCACATGGTTACGTCACTTCCACGTGACGGCCAGCATGCCCTGATCTCGGTCGGGGTGTGTCATTAGCAACTCTCACACCAATACTAAAAACCAGTCACTTTTTCAAGAGAGAAGACATAGTATGCATTGATCTTACTGGATTGTCAATGCCCAATTGGCAATCCTATAATTCGAAACATTTAGGATATGTGTATGAGAAAGAAAAATTTCATGAAGCTAACTTCTTTAGATTACATTCTCCCTATTACACTCCTAGTCTTATTGTTTAAACGTATAACATTCAATGAGACTACTTTAAACAATAATATTTGCCCTTAGGTTAAGCGTTGCCCTTAGATTAAGCAAACTTAGCTCACTATGTGAAATTCCACAAAGTATGATCTCATGATTGGCCTTAAAGCCACATTTCCAGCAAGTTGATTGCATGGAAGAGGCCACAAACGAAAGGTATCGAGGAGACTAACTACAACACTTTTGGATTTTTTTTTTATTTCGTTTTTTCTTTTTTTTTCAATTTTTGTTTTATTTTAAAGGACATTGTTGGTATAGTAAAACCTCTATATAATCGTAATATTGGGACCCAACCAATTTTATAACCTTACTAAGATTTACTGAGATTATTACTTAATAGAGGTGTAGCTAAAAAATATCATTTTTTGCCTTAGTTATCCTTAATGAAAATTGTATGGATACAAAGAACTACTAGTGGAGCGCATCAATTTTCAAAATGTAACATTGGTAAACAAAAGACACTCAATCTTTAAAATCTAGTGCATGTATGTATGTAGTGCACTCTTTAATTCTTCTCCGTAAACATACTTGAGAAGCTAGAAACATTATGGTTTCACCAAGAAGATGTGCATGTTGACGAGGTATTATGTACTTCCAAGCTCATATGTGTGGCATCAACTTTAACAAATAAAGTTTTATTTGTCACATTGCATATTTTTGTACTTGTTGTCAGTTACTATATGAAGGGGTAGTTTTGGTTTGGGAACCGAAAATGATTCTCGAAACCTTATCCCAAAATAGTCATGATAGATTTTCTTGGCCCGATTTTGAACTTAAATTTTCAGTATCCCAAAAATCAGGAATATCGAAACTTATTTCAGTTTCGAGGTGATTCGGTAAACAGCAATGTGGCGATAGCTGAAATCCAGTGACAGCAATGGCTGAAATTTGATGGCAGCGATGGCTAAAACACAATGGTAGCATTGTGTTGTCTGATCTGTGCATTAATCCTTATGCGTTTAAAGAAGAAAAAAGGGCGCTAAACTTGCCTAGGCACCCGCCTAACCTACCTAGACACCTTTTCTAGGTCACAACTTTCACTTAGACAGAAAGTAGATAACTTCCATTTAGCATTTTATTTTTTCAATGAATTGTAAGAGACTTGTTAGATACATGGATGAACACTCATTAAATGTTTGTTCCCTATGTTTCTAATATGTTCTAGTACTTCATAATTTATAAGATTCTATTATGCAATTTATTTATCTGAATACAAGTATGTAATTTTTTTTTTAAGTATAAGTGAATGTATATTTATGTCATATAACAAATTTAATTAAAACTGGAAGAAAAAAAAAACAACCTAGGCCCCCACCTAGACGCCTAGGCACTAGCCCCTGCCCACCACCCCTATCCTCTGCTGCCTCTTAGAACCTTGGGTGACAGTGATGGTCGTCGTGGTGGAACAAGAGACAGACACATAGAGAGAAAGATATATATATATATATATACACACCCCGACCGAAATCAAGGCGTGCTGGCCGTCACATAAGGGTGACGTAGCCATGTGCACAGTGCGAAAGCAAAATATAATAATAAAAGTACAAATAAATAAAAACCACACAACTAAACAATGTAGTTAATGTACAAGTGCAAGTGCAAGTGTGAAAAACAATATTCAGAGCACAGAAAGCCTAAGTGCAGTCCAGAAGAAGAATACTAACTAAACACACCCAGAGGTGGTCCTACACTAGTGATAATCTGTCAGATATGCCGTGGATTCCTCGTAAGCCACCAAAAGAGCAATCCAAACTAGAACTTGGATGGGCGCAAAACAGAAAGTGTGAGTAGGCAAAAACAAAGCTTTTCAAAATCATTTCAATGTCAAAAGTTCTAACCCTTCGCCATAAAACCTATAGTTTCCCAGAAAATAAAATATACACATATATCGAAAACATGATCAGAAATATGCCATGTCGAATGCCTCCACAATAAATGTAAGTAACCCAGGTAATATCAATCAATGTAAGTAACATGTCAGCCAGAGTCAACTAACGTGACCTGTACGGCTGAATCTAGAGCTCAAATCCCCAACTCACTAACTATATCTGCACACGAGTCGAAACCATCTAAAGTGGTCTGTACGACAGGACTGGGTGTAAATAAATACGCTCAAGTGCTACGATCACGTGAAGACTGGGCGAATAATCGCGGGTCACCTACGAGTCAAAACCACCTATAGTGGTCTATATGACAGGACTGTGCACCTAACTTGGATCCAAGATGAGCGTGTGGTGCGGGAGGTGAACATCACGTGAAGGACTATGCCCTACTCTGGGCGAGAGCACTAACACCGGAGGTGCATGTTATAAGCTCTCTATGCATCTCACATAACCACTAATTCACAATCATAAACCATAAACTTACCTGGCACTTACCTGTACGTCCGCAGCACTAAACATATATATATATATATATATATGCAACTACTAATGCATAACTAAATAGGCAAACGCTATGCATGGCATTTAAAACATATAAACATTCCATATCATTTTCTGGGAAAAACCACAAGTATATAGGTATATACAGAAAACCAAAAGCCCACTCACTGGTATGTGGAAGGGTCGTAACCCCCTTACCTCGAGTGACTGCGCTCGTCCTCAGTATAGGTCTCACCTATATGCGAAACAACTATAAAAACGTCAATTTAAAGCACATAACCAAAACTAGGTAATAACTTCTCATACAATGCTCAAATGGGTTTGGATATACCAACGTGATCTACTCAACCTCACGAACATCCCCATGTTTTTAAAATAATTTTTCGAGACCCCACGCGCCCCCACGCCCGGCCACGTGCCAGGCACACTAACGGCGTCAATTAACGCCGTCAGGAATATTCCGTTAAACCCTAACAGATTCCGTTAAAACTGACTGACGGCGTCAACATATTTCGTCCAAAACTAACGGAATATACTATTTTCTTCTCCGGTGAAATGCCGATCGCCGGAAAACTAGAAAAACTTCAAACCCTTCGTTCTCACTTGTTTCTTCACCGAATTTCATGAAATTTGCACCAATGGAAAGCTGGAGATGAGTAGAACAATGTTATACCTATTTGAAACCTCAAAGATCACGAAAAGTTGCTAGAGAAATTCAAGAAAAAATAGGCCAAACTCGCAACTCACGATCCCGACGTCCAATTCCTTCCAACGAACCACCCCGAGCTTCCTAAGGACCTCACTAAGCTTCCTATAAGCTTCAAATTCCCTGAAAAACAACATTTCACGTGTGCATAAACCGTGACCAAAACGGAGATTCCTGGTTCGACGTAAAATCGAAGGATTTCTTACTTGAAATTGGTATGGTTGGACTTGTATGGTCCTCACGAACACAAAGGTACTAATTTCCACCTCGATCAATGACGTTTGCAAGGGATTTGGGTCTCGTCCGTACAAAGGGAGAAGAATAGAGAGAGAGAGAGAGAGAGAGAGAGAGAGAGAGAGAGAGAGAGAGAGAGAGAGAGAGAGAGAGAGAGAATGGTACACGGGAGAGGATGATGAGGATGAGGGTGTGTGTGGTCCAGATGCAACCAACAAAACCCCAAAACAATCACCCCAAAATGACAAATACCCACCAAGGGCAAAATTATCATTTCACACCTACGGTACGAATAATTCGGGACAAGCTATCTCACACACACACACACACACACATATATATATATATATACACACGAAATGAATGGTCGTCATGCAACTGAGGTGAAGCCCACGAGAGAGTGAAAAGGATAGCGGCTAGGGTTTTGAGGGAATGTTAAATTGAGTAATTAATAGTTATTATATAACGTATTAAATATTAGTTACATTTCAATATCTCAAAAGTTGAAGGTTCAGTGGTTAGGAGTTTTGATCTCCTCATGAGGTAATTATTTTATTTTATATTTGAATAATAGTAAATATATAAATATCGGTTCGGTTTGGGTTAAACAAAAAATTTAGGCTATCTATACCGAATCCAAAGCCAAACTGTTTGGTTTGGGATAAAAACGAAACTGAAAATGTTTGGAAATTGAAAATTCGAGATAATTTGGGTCGATTTCGGTTTGGATCGGGTTGGGTTCAAGATTTTTGGAATTTTTTTTCTAGCCCTAACAATATGAAGGTGATGCCGAATCTAGGAAAATTATAACTTTTATAATGTAAATTTTATTCATATACATAACTGGCCTCTGTTGGACCAAAACTTTTTATGATATAAGGAGGTTAATACTATATAGAGTAATAATACAGAGAATAAAGTAAAACATTGAAATTTAGAAATGGTGTCAATATATATTAAGTGTCGATAGACGCCTTTTGAAAGTAAATAGAATTTCTCTTTTTGTAGTTAGTCACAAAAATAAGCCTAATTTGATTTCATTTCTGATTTTTTTTGTCTCAAATTATGCGTGAATAATTTTGTTATGTTGTTTGGGATTTTAGTACTGAGAGTTTTAACGAAGCACTCCCGGTATTGTTCACTTTTAACGAAAAACCACATTTTTGACATTTTTCTAGTACTATTCACTACATTTATTTATCCTTTTTCATTCAAACTAAAGTTTTTTTGGACTTTTCATTAGTTTTTCTTTTAGTATTTGCAACTTATGGTTCATTGCGCTGCTGCCGCTGATTTGAAGGTAAAGAGTCAGAAAGTATTTTTGTTGGAGTAAGGTTTATTGCTCTTTTGCTTGTGTTTATTAGTTAGAGGTTTTATTTTGTTTTTGTTTTCTTAGTAGTGACAGCGTTAGTGGATTAGATATGTAGTTGTTTAGAGAAAGGAGAATCAGTGCATATCAAGTTTACACCAGGGTGCATAAACATAATTAGTTAACATACTGCTAAAACTAATCATGTGATTCTAAATAATTAGAGCAACTCCACCGTGTGGAGTAGCCCGATGAACTGGCTCGAGAACAAGGGGCAATAACCCCAGCAATGACATTTAGCCTATGCGGGCAATAGCGTAGGAGAGGGCCTGAGCGAGAGCCCCAGCGAGAAGCAGTGGCCCGAGAGCCTAAGGTGGAGGTGATGCAACGCTGACGTCAGGGCGATGTCAGCCACATTTTAATATTTTTTTAGTCAAGCACGTGCATAACATGTGTGGGTGGGGACGCATCCCCGACATGTTTTTCAGGTTGTAGGGCTCGCAGCGCAGCCCTGCGTAATGTTACCGTTGGAGGCCACATGACAGTTTCTCGTCTGTTGGATTTTCAACGGTAAAAAAAAAATTCAAACCTTCATTAATTTTAGCCGTTGGATTTGAGATCAACGTTCCATGTTATTCGCCTTTATAAATTTAAAAAAAAATTAAAAAAATAAGAAGAAGAAATAACAGTAAAAAAATATGAAATTTTACCGTTGTGCCACGTGGCACAATCTAGAGGGTTGGATTTCAAAATTTTTTAACCCAACGGCAGAAATTAATTAATTTAATAAAAAAATTGATTTTACTTTTCTATTAATACCTTCTCATTATCTTCTACCTTATACCACAATTTCATATTTTCTCAAATACTTTCAACCATATTCCAATCTTTCTCTCAACGTTCCAATCCAATTGGTTTCCAACAAAATGACTAATGATGCAGGTACGAATTGGACACTTATTGAATATGTTACGTTGTGTTCTAGTTGGGTTGAAGTTACTCATGATCTGATTACGGGTAATGAGATGCAGTTGCGAGAAATGTGGAGTCTTATTCATACCAATTATCTTGATAAAATTGGTGGGAAAAGAACCAAAGAATTGATGTCCAGTCGTTGGAGAATACTCAGCCAATCGCTTAGTATATGGAGAGACGTCTTGGCACAAGCTAGTAGTAATCTTTTATTATAATTATTTCTTCTCCCGCATTGTGTAGACACTTTAAGCACAAGCTTGGTAACCGGTGGGAATGTTGGAATATTGTCAAAGATTGTCCTAAATTCAGATTTGTGCCTGTCGGTCCAGAAGTTGTCATAAACAACACTCCTCTACACTCTACGCCTGATCATGCCTCGCATGTTCATGAAGATGACGCAGAAGAAGTGCTAGAAACGCCCCCTGAACAAGCGTCGGGGTTGACCTGTTATCCAATTAGGCCTCAAGGTAAGAAGGCTTCAAAGAGAAAAGGGAATGCTTCCAAGAATGATTATGCAAAATATATGGAAGAACTTGCTCACCAAGGTGAATTGACTTTGGCGCAGGAAATGGCTAAATTTAAGGCTGATAAGGCTAGAGATGATGCAAAAGCTACAGCTGCTGAGAAATTATTTCAAGCTAGTGAGAGAGAAAGAGAACTACTTAGGCAAGAAAGGGAAGAGATTAAAGAAGAAAGAAGGGCTCAACAAGATTGTGACATTATGAAGGAGCCTTTAGAGGGGAAGTCACTGAATTCTAAATATTTTTGGAATTCAGAGAAAGTGGACGTGGTGGGAAGGAGGCGTGCAAGGGAAGCGAGAGCAAGAGGAGATGGTCCTAGCGCCACAAGAGGAGATGATCCTAGCACCACAAATTTGTTAGGTGATGATTTTCCATTCACGAGGGACTAGGGAATTTGTTTTTAACCGGAGCCCATAATTTTCCAATCACTTTGGGTTGTAATTTCTTATTTATTGAATATAGTACTTTATGTTGTTTCCAATTTATTGAATTTAGTACTTTATTTAAACTAAGAGTATATTTATTTAATTTGGTAATTTATTTAAACTAAGAGAATCTTTATTCAAATGACATAAACACACCAAATAAAATTACATAAACATACCAAATAAAATTGCAAACACACCCAAAAAAAAAAAAAAAAACACTCACTAACTGAACTTAAAAAAATACCAAATAAAAGTAAATAAACACACCAAATAAAAACAAACACACTAAATGAACTTAAGTTTCTTAAGCTTGTTTCAATTCCCACTGGTGCTCTATCAAGTCAATTTGCCTTTCGTTGGACGAGTCTTTCATTGTAACATCCATCCCTTTGTAATGGCTCGTGTTGCATGGGTTCTTCAGTGGCGTCATGAGCACAATCTATTTGTGTTATAGAATTGTTCATCTTGTATGGCTCATATTCATCAATGGCATCATAATCGTACTCATCTTCCACAATCATGTTGTGAAGAATGATGCACGTCATCATGATGAATCAAAGCAACTCTAAATCAAACATTCTGGCAGCACCCCTGACAATCACCCAACGAGCTTGGAGGATACCAAAACAACGCTCCACATCCTTCCTACACCCCTCTTAATAGCTTGCAAAGTGTTTTTCCTTTGCACTTCACGGACGTGGCACTGTTTTGACAAAGGATGACCACCTTGGGTAAATGTCGTCTGCTAGGTAGTATGGCCCATGGTACTTACGTTTGTTGACCCAGTACATGCATCTTGTTGCTTTTCCTTGCAGTACATTGTTGAACACTAGGGATTGAACAAGGACATTGAGGTCATTTTAAGCCCCCGAAACACCGAAAAGCGTGCCAAATCCATGTATTAAATGATGCCACCGCTTCTAAAATGATATTTTTTTTGCTCATTTTCTGTCCCCATAAGCTCCTTGCCATGCATTTGGACAGTTTTTCCAGGTCCAATGCATACAGTCGATGCTTCTAATGATCCCAGGAAAACCTTGCATCTAGGCCTTCTTCAGAAGCCTTTGCAAGTCCACCTTAATGGGTTTCCAGAGGTACTCTGTTGTGTAGATAGATTTGATTACAGAGCAAAACCTCATCAAGGACTCAATAATGGTTGATTTCCCCATCCTCGCTATCTCATCCATTTGGTCTGCAGATGCTTCATATGCAAACATCCGCAAGGCAGCAGTAATTTTTTGTTCAGGAAGGAGACCCATAACACCAAAAACATCCTTCTTTTGCACAAAGTAAGAATCATGGTTGCAAACAACAATCATGATTTTGTTGAACAAATGTCGTTCCATTCTAAAGTACGTATCAGGGAATGCACTGTTACAGACAAAATAATCGTCCAAGAGATATGTACCTTGTCGTTGCTACTTCTATCAAGGTTTGCAAAGCAACTGGGCCTGCAGATCTGAGCCATAACTTGGATGACTCAACAGGAATGTGAGGCTCTTTGGCTTCTTGCTTCGTCATCTCTCTTTCTACACTCTTCATCCTCTTTGTCTTCCATCTCATTTTGGGCCACTTCCCCTTGCTTAAACAATTATTTCTCTTTCTCCTCGATTTTCCATAACATCCTTGAAGAAGAAGACATTGTAAGAAGGAAGCAAAAACTATGAATAATGATAGAGATTTTGATTTTGGTGAAGAAGGAAGCAAAAACTATGAATAATGATAGAGATTTTAATTTTGGTGTGTAATTTCTAGCGCTGGATGGTGGGTTATATGGAGGAAAAAGAAAGGATTAGATTGTAGATAATGCCACGTGGCATGCCGTCATTCATTAAAAATCTGATCGAAATCTATCCTCAAAGATTGTCTTCAGATTGTGACACGTGGCGTGACGTGGTTGGTTAAAATCTTATCGGAAATCTATCATTAACAATTCTGAAAAGGTAACGACACATGGCACGACGTCATTGGATAAATATCTTATCAAAATCTATCACCAAAAATTGTCTTCTCGGATAATGACACGTAGCGCAATGAGAACGATTAAAAATCTTATCCGAAATTACAAATAAAATTATTTTGTATTATTTATAAAATAAAAAATACTAATATTTTATTGGCTATTGCCATGGTTATTCAGTGTAGGGATGGAGATGCAAAAGGCATCTATTGTTCATTGGAGGCTATTCAATAGTGACTTGCCATAGGGGGCCTTTGTAACAATGGAGTTGCTCTTATTGGATCAATGTCTAATAACAATTGGATGCATATTGTTTGAGCCTAAAATAAAAGCTTGGGCCGAGACTGGGCTAACCTGAGTTGAAAAGCCACAATCCCAGCCTAATAATGACCCATCAGGCTAGTGGGTTTTCAGCCCATGAAAGTGTTGATTCAACCGAGTCCTCATGGAAGTGGGATTGTGAAATGATTAAATTCATATGTAGCTCGGTTGAGTCCTTAGAGAACTAAAATTTCCAAGGATCATAATGGGTTCTGTTTAGGTGCGAATTATTCTAAGAATTAGAGTTCATTTTTTATGAGATAAAGATGAATTAAACGCATAAAGGAACTAGGTTCAGAATCCTGGTTTAAATCAAAGAGGTCGAGACTAGATATAGGTGAGTTTCGGCTAAGGAAGGAATTAAAGGGGATGCATAAAGAATATTCAAGTAAATGCCGAGCGACACAATCCTATCATGACTCTACCTTGGCAAACCTGTTTATCGCGAAAACCATCCCTATAAATAGAAGAGATTCTGCAACATGAAAAGCTCCTTCAACTTTACAAACAACTGAAAAGCTCTACATGAAACCAGACACATCTTCAGTTTGGATAAGTAAATAGCAATGTGTTGACAACCAGCGACACCTTCAATTTGGATAAGTAAACAACACTGGTGTAGTATAATTAAGCAGAATAGGAGCTCCTTTAGTTTGGACAAGTAAACGACACTACTGGGTTGGTTAATTATCCATCCAAATCTTGGCAAGTGAAGAATTCTTAACTCTTTAGGCCAAATAGTTCACTTTATTAGCTTCCCTAAAAAGTTAAGCAATTCATGATTGGTTACTCTCAAATGCATTTTACAGTTTGGCATTTTGATAGGAGTATATTTATGCGACTTTGTTATTTTATATCTTTACATTTACTTAGTTAATCTCCATTTGTTTTGATAATTTAAGTTATTTTCATATTATTGTAGGTGCAGTTGGTAAAGATGACAATAAATGGCAAAATGGAGCAATTTGGAGTAGTTTTGGACTTGGATTGGATAGCATGCGAGGATAGCATATCGGCTGGACGTTTTTGGTGTTTAAATGGTGCTAGATATGTGCTAAAATCTAGAGAAATTAAAGTTGAGGCTTGGAAGGCAAGAAATTACACAAGAAAGAGGAATCCTAGTTGGAGAGGAATATTATCTTATCTTATCTTATCTTATCCAATCTTATCTTATCTTATCTCCAACTGCAAGGAGGAATTCTAACTACATTTCAACACTCTCTACCTAATTCTTAGAGTCCTAAAATAATTCAAAACACCAAAACCTTTTCCTCCTTGGATTTAGCCATTCCCTCCCTATATATATATATATATATATATATATATATATATATATATATATATATATATATATATATATATATATATATGAAATTCCTACACGTTTTAGAGAGTGCCATGCCTACCATTCATCCATTGAGGTTGCTGGAGTTTTCAGAGTTCTTTCTATCTTTGTTTTAAGTTTTAATGTTTATTTTAGATTGCTTTTCAATTATGATGAACATGTGTAACTAAGTTTCTTTTTAGCTAGAAGTGAATTCGAAGCCATGATCATATGTTTTATATGAATTGATTACATCCAGTTATTATTTTATAAAACATGAATGCGATTTACTTATCTGCTTTATAGAGAATTATTCTTGTATGTTTATTAAGGGTGCACACTTAGTTTGCATGCAGGGATTTGATACTAGAATATAAGGGAATTTCATCTAATCGTTATGAACTTATATTTGTAAGTGGTAAAAGTCACTAGTCATGATTGAGTTAAGTAAATTCTTGGCAGGAATATCATGTTTTTCATAGTTACGAATGTTTTGTCAATGCTTATGATTTTAAAAGAACTTAATGATTTTCGAGATGTATCTCTATCATGCTTTTCATAGTTATGGAACTTGAGAAGAATAATTTTGTTGTATCACTGAGTCCAATTCAATGAACTTAAGAAAATCCAAGAGTTAATTAGTGTTGTTCACAGTTAATTTGGGGTATTTTCATTCATGGTTTATAGGAATAATAACTAGAAATCGATTTGTATGCATATGCTTCATGTGTGGAGAAGAATCCTTTAGCTATCCTTTCATCCATATTTCATTCACAACTTAATTAACTTGTTGTCATTTACTATTGTTTTAATCAAATTCGTCCAAAATCCTAGTCATTGTTTTGTTGTTAGTTTAACTTAGTTTTCAGTTTTACAAGTTTAATTTGTGTTGATTAGCTTCCCTTCTAATCCTCGAAATAAAACAATCCTTACTTACTCGTACTACGATTGCATAATTTATAGGGTTTAATTTGTGTGTAAGTTTCTACCACATCACATTTAGATGACCGAACCCCATTCACCATTAAAAAACATTCATCTCCTTTGAGTACATGTGCGCTTACAACCTGATACCGATTAGATGCACATATATTCTCACAAATATAATTGAGTCAGTCAAACCTAATATAGAAGATCCTGAACTTTGCAATGAAATAGACAACCTTGTCTTCAAGTTCTAGAACCTAACACAAAGATACATTTCTTCCTCGTAGTCACTTAAATGTAGAAGTCAACAGCACATTTAACACCACTGCCACCACATCTATTCTACTCGCCCAGCCAAGCTCGATTGCGAGTTAGGACGCCCGCATTCACAATGACGTTAACTCATAAGTTACTCGGCATACGCGTCATGTAGTCTTAAGGTCTACACATACCAAACTATTGTATTATTATTATTTTATTTTTTATGTAAGTTTCAATTACTTTTAGTAATAATGAAACTATTTTGCTCGTAAGAACAAAAAGAAGATCTATTCTACACCCGATACGTACCAATACGCAATGGTAGGGGAGTTGATACCATTTTATATGAGCGAATGCATATATATATTTCTTCATCATTCAAAGGACTTATTTGTAATAATTTTCCTTTATTCATTCTGTCTTCCTATCTTTTTTTATAAACTTAGTCAATCTATGGATAAAATATGATAAAGGCCACGATGGTTGGATCATAGTTTTGATTGGCATCGAAAAAATTTAAAGTACAAATAAAACTTAAATACATTTGATGTAGAAGCAACCCAACCCTGAGTTAGTAGAATTAAAGAAGGAACGTTCTCACACAAACAGTAGAAGGAAAAACTGGTTGGCTAAATTGATTACAATTATACCACTGATTTACTTGACTTGTTGCATATCCTCCTCCGTCTTCCAAACAACATCCTCCAGGCCTGTTGCGAGGTTCTTATAGAACTGCAAAATTCGAAAACTACAAGTTTCACCATCAAACTTACCTACTTAAGCCTATTCCTTTGTCAAGACTCAAGACATATGCTCTAATCACTAATTTTGTATACGGCATTGGCGTTGGTGTTGGCGTTGCCCACCATGCCGGTTAAACATATTATGAGACATCAAGAAAATTAAGCAAAGAGCGTTACCTTGTGGAACTCCAAGGTGTCCCCTTTAGCTTTTCGCACTTCAACCATGTGAAGAGAAGGTGCAACTTGAAATATCTGATAAACGCAGCAAGCAATGTGTTAAAAACAAAACATAAACGACACCGATCCAACTTTTTAAGCTCAATACAACTTTCCATGTACCTCTGTGGCAACATTAAGGTTTCCCTTTCTTCCAGCTTTCATATTTTCAAGCCTCAGCTGAGAGAACGAATATAAAATTTGTTATCTTCTTAACACACCATGCACGCACACCAAATACCTCAAATCCTTAAATTCCAACTTCTTCTCACCTTGTAGTTTTTTTTATGCACGTCAAAACCAAGAGGCTTAGCAGCTTCTTCAATTTTATGAATTATCTCATTGGCAGGGCATTTGGATGTGAACCTTGTTTCTCTCTTAAATCCCTGCAAATTTTGAACAAAACTGAAATTTTATTTTCCCATAGGACAAAACAATAGTAAATAATATCAGAAGAAAACAGATGCCTTTCATACACAAATGACATTTAAAAAAACAAAATTATTTCAACATTTCACAATGCATGCAGTCCCCATAAAGTGTTACAGGCATAATACTATGCACAGCACATGTTGCTAATGAAAGCCAGCAAGCCCTCTAACGAAGCAAACCTGTTCTACATCAAACAAATTCCCAAGGTTGAGCCCCTTCGACATTGAAATTAACTCAAAAGCATTCATAGCTACTGGTTGTTCTTCCTTTTTTTCCGTCACATGGTGCTCCTGTCATGAAGCCAAGAACACGCATCAGACAACTTTTAACAATGCTTAGCAACCAAAGACATAAATAAAAATCTTAATACTGATTATGAAAAAAGAACTTGCACATACTTCTGAATCCTTAAAAACTGCTTCTACATCATCCAAGTTTGTATTTTCTTTCTCCTCAAACACAGGTGCCTTGTAATCCTTCTTGAACCATTCATCTTCCAAAATTTCAGCAATAGTGACACGCTGCCATGTAACAAGCGAAATCATAGTCACCAACTAAATATTTGGTGGTAAGAGCATAGTCAAGGCAATTCGATACAAAGAATTGGTCTGTGATGAATTCAGTGTTCTGGAAACCACTTGAAGAGTGCCACGAAGCAGACACTTTTCTTGTCAAGAAAAAAGAAGTCGGGAAAGAATTAGCAGCATGTGGTCATATACATGCTCAATATACTCAAACAAGCAGATTGATGCCTATGAATTATGAAGAAAAACCTTGTCCTGCTTTGAGCACTACCTCAACAATCTTCGTTTTGCTTTTTATCATGCCTCACCAGTATAAACATCTAATACATAAAAGCTAAAATTATCTGGAATTCTTTAATGCCATGTTTGGATGAGGAACTTCTAAATTCCATCGGACTTGAGGTTAAAGTTGGTAGGAATGCTCTACAAAAATTTGTTAAGAGGGACTTCAAAATGACTAGATGTAATACATTTGAGAGAACTTTAAAATGACACCTTGAAAGTTCTTTGTTTAGTGTCTTTGTCGTACATTTTGAGTAGTTCCAACCGTTGAAATGCTCTATGGGTAGCTCTAGGAAAACCTGAAGAAAACCAGATAGGGTCCACCATTTCCCACTCAAGCAGGGCCTATGCAGACTAAAATCATCTAACTATAACTTTATTTATGATAACAATCGCAAAACACTTTCAAATGATGTTACTGACCTGGAGAGAGAAATCAGACAATGAAAATAGAAAACATTTAGTAGCGAATTAACAATTCACAGCGTTGACCTCATTATCCCATAAGCTACAACATATTAACTCGTCAAAGCATAAGAACGTCAGCTGTTATGTTATTGTCATATGCTAGTAAAAATGTCAACAAGGCAGTTTCGTTCAATGTGTGCAAACCCGGGGAAGTTTGTCAATGCTAACTAAATTAGTAAGTATAGACTTTGCTACCTCACATATCTTCGGCAGGTTCCTTCCAAATTTTTTAATGCACTATACACATAGCAGTTTTAGGTGGGTTAAATTGTTTTTTTTCCCAATTGGATTGGTTTTCCCAATTGGAGTTGGTTTCTCAATTGGAGAAGGATTGATAACTAGATTCAATTAGGATTAGTAATCATTATTGAAGAAGACCTTTATTATGTCTATAACGGAGCTATTGCACTATTTTTGAATTGGAGCAAAACAATAAGTTGTATACCACTCAAGGAGTTAGAGTGAGAATATTAAAAGGGCAATGTGTGAGCAACAGAACAGAAAAGAGAAGAATGTATTTCATATTCTTATTCTTTTAGATTTTTTTTTCATCGAGTTCTTAATTCTAGAGACCTAGCAAGATTATTCGTTGTACTCATTGATATAATGAAAGATTGTTGTTGCAGCCCCGTGGGACTGGTTTTCCCAATTGAAGAAGACTTTAAACGTGATATCCACAACAGTTTTGCATAACATTGATGCTTCTACCCACAATGGATAATGGCCATCTTAATTTTACGAATCACCGCACATTAAATATATGGCAAAATTATACATGAAGTACGCAACACCATATTGTATGACCCTCTTAAGCACCATGACAATTAGTTTTGACCTTCTCTCGCATCTCACTTTTTATATTCCATCTAACATTATGTTTTAAAATGAATATGAATCACCACCATGTGTAAGTTACGAAAAGTGGAGCTATATTATCAAATATAACAAATAGCAGAAAGGCCACAATCTTATCAACAGAATGCGCATAAACCACTTACAGTCATAGGGTTAGGATCCAAAATTCGAGCTATTAATTTCATGGCACCAAAAGAGAGCCACGGGGGACAAGTAAACTCAGCTGCCGAGATCTGCATACATAGCAAAAGAAGATAATAAACTGAATATGAACAACGATATGCAGTTGCTATACAGAATCAGTAAAATGCTCACTTTTTTATACAGGTTCAGAAGATTTGAATCATCAAAAGGCAAGTAACCTGCAAGCAATACAAAGAGTATCACTCCACATGACCACAAGTCCGCAGTTGCCCCATCATAGCCTCTATCGTTAAGGACCTAAGCTCACAGGAGTACATTTTTGCATGATTAAGGACCAAGGGTGTAGAAAGATAAATATATATAATGTGGAAGAAGATTGGAATGAATACTTATCCATACCTCAGGAGCAACATAATTTGGAGTTCCACAGGTAGTGTGAAGTAACCCATCATCCTGCCAATGCATCACAGTAAGAAACAAATTCTGAATATTTAAGATGTATCATCTCAATCCCAAATGCACCAATTACTAGAACAAGCATCACAGATTGCAGTGTTGATGTAAATGATAAATGAGGAACAGACTAAATTCCATATAACTCCTATCATATAAATGTGCTAACAATTTTATTAATTTCTAGAGATTTGACACCTGCTTCTGCAAATAGTTACTTCAAGATATTTATGCCGACCATCCAGACAACAAAACTAACATCAATAAGATAAAATGATAGTTATATATGAATGATGAAAGAAAGTTAATTGCAGATGGCCTAATATCATTTATACCCTGACTTGTTGGGATAGTGCGCTCAATCCGAAATCAGAAACTTTAAGGTTCCCATATGCATCCAATAGCAAATTTTCTGGCTGCAAGAAAAGCAATGAAAATGAAAATTTATTACCATTTTACTGTATTTATATCTGTGATATGCACGTTTACTAAGCTTAAGTACCTTGAGATCTCTATGATAGACACCCCTGCTATGGCAGTAATCAACTGCATTAATAAGCTGTTGAAAATATCTCCGTGCTTCATCTTCTTTCATTCGTCCATTGTTTACCTTCATATCAAAAGAAGTACTCGTGAGAAAATATGAACTCTCTCCCAAATAATCAGCGGAGCTTGAATTTGATTGGGTCAACAGATCCATTTACACAAATGAGTGAGCAAGGCAACTTGGTAATTGAAGAGAATTTAGGCTAAACGGGAATGTTAGACTGCAGTATTAATTACAGTATGAGATTTATTTTTGTAAATTGATAATAAACCATTTATAGAATACAACTGGAAGAAAAATGAAGATACTAACAATTTTGTCAAAGAGCTCCCCTCCAGTTACGAACTCCATAACTATAAATATCTTTGTCTTACTCCCCATTACCTGAAAATACACAAAATTATTAATACAGTTGCATCAAAATGTAGTGCCACTTTTACTGGTAGTAAATGGATTCATCTCTCCCTGACAGGACACTTGTATTTGCTCCATATTGACATGAGAGTATTTAACACTCTACCCATTAAAGATTAATACATGCAATGGAAATTGGTGACTAAAGTCTTGTTAATAATCTCAGCTGTAAATTATTAACAACTTCTTATAAAGGTACCCGCAACGTGATGTAAGAGGATATAGTTTTAAACATTATAGATCACGAACCATAAATAAGAAAGAATAGGCTTCCCTAATAAACTTCAGAACCAATGGCTAACAATTGAAATCAAAATTATCAACTACCAAAAAATACAACGAACCAGAAAAGGAATTAAAAACTTAAATATGACACTGAAATTGAAAAGTCACAGTTGAAAATAAATTCTGATTGGATTAGATTTTTAACAACATGCAAGCATCCTTTAAGGCACGTGTTGAAGGGATAGTGTAGCAACTTTAGGGAAAAAACAGAAAAAAGTTGGCCGTATTCCCACATTAAATTGTGAACATCCATATACCGAGAAGACCTACTTCAGATAACCTGCAAGGTGAATATAGAAAGCAAACAGACCACATGCTCATGCAAGTAGAAGTAGAAATGCATATATACAGATAGAGATTGAGAGAGACCTCATACAACTGAACAACATTTGGATGCTTAATCAGCTTCATCGTTTCTATTTCCCGCTTGATCTGCACAAATATGAAAAATAACACACTTAAAAGGACCTTGTTTAAACTCACTCTATTTCCTCGATGAAGCTACACAAAAGTTTCTTTGGGGAGTTGTCTAGAGTGGTTTTGAGGATAGGAAGCAAGAATCCACATAAACCGATAAATAACATGAAAAAAAAAAAAAAAAAAAGCACAAGACGGAGAACGAAGAGAAAGCGCAAAGCAAACAATGGAACAAGTAATGTCAAGTAATGAGACCTGTTCTGCCATCTTGTGTTTCAGAACCTTCTCTTTGTCAAGAATTTTGAGAGCCACAGGCTCCCCAGTCTCAGAATTTCTAGCAAACTTGACTTTTGCAAATGTACCCTCACCGATTGTCCTTCCAATCTCGTATTTACCAACCCGACGCTTGATTTTCTGTTGATTCATTCTTGACTTAGTGATTCAACGTGAGGGTTCCTGAGAAAACTTGCGTGAAAGATAGATAATCAGCAAAAGGAAGGCCCCCAGAAAATATGAGTGAATTTTTTTGTGCCACTGTAATGAAATGAACAAAGCGAGGAGCAGAAACACTAGTTGAGATCCAAATCCTGATCCGAATTCTGGTAAATTTAGATTGAAAAACCAAACCATGCAAACAAGAATTCAGACAAGAATATTACTGCCCACAAAAATCACAAAGAAAACAATCAATCAATCGAAGCATCCAATTCCACTACGAACCCTAAATTAATTAAATTAATTCAAACATGGAGTTGCAGCAGCAGAAACACAAGCCCAGTACCGGAAACACAAACAAGGCACCCAAATTGCAAAAACCGGTGCAAACACAGACAGTAAAATCTTCAATTTCTTCCGGAGCAGCTCACAGACTGAGCGATGATATTATTTATGCATCTATGACGTCAACCAACAACCACAATTCATCAAATATATATTTAATAAATTAATAATACAAGGAAAATGAATTAGACGAAGAAATAAATAATAATAATTATCTTTATTATTAAAGAATATAATAGAATAATCATCACGTTCCCGTTCACGTGGATGGTCATATTATTATTGTGAACAAAGGCGATAAAAAAGTCGAAAAGAAAGAGAGAGGGAGACACTGATTCAATACATACTTGAACAGGTTATGAGCACAATCAATCCGCCGCCGCCGCCTCCGCTGACTGGATTTCCGTCCGCCCTTCCTTCCTTCCTCCTCGGCTGCCTGGAAATGCAGTCACTTCACTTTTCACTTCACTACCAGACAACTCAATTACTAGTAGGCTCACCAGACTAGACTCGATTCCTTCTCTCTTCTATCACTTTTCTGTTTTCTTTTTTTTTTTTCTTTTCATTTATCTTTATATTTTTGTGTATATATTATAAAATAAACTATATATTATATTTAATGAGGAAAATGAATAATTGCGTCCTGGATGGGACCAAGGCCAGGTCGTGGTCCATGTTGTGCGTTGTGCGGTGTTGTACACTACAGTACAGCCTGCTTTCGCATTCTAACCGACTATCGACTATTGTATATAATATATATTGTGGTTTTTATTCGTGTTTAATTTTAAAAAAAAAATATCAAAATGATATATAATTGTATAATGTACGATGAACATGAACGAAGGTAAGGATCATAGGAATTATGGATGGAGTAAATAAAGGCCCATTGGAAATAGATGCCCTCACTCATTTTATTTGTTTGTTAAGTTGAATACTACAATTTATATATATATACACACACACATTATCTTTGAAAAAAAAATATATGCATTCTAATATCAAATATATATTCATACTACTTCTACTTTATATTAAATATTATATTAGCAAAAACTTTTATCCTGTCATTCAAATTAGAAAACTTTCTCCTGGGTATTAATATTTTCTCATCAATTTGTCACTTTCCACTATTAAACTGAAATTTTTGTAAAATATTATCATTTAAAATCATTTTTATTATCATATTGAATATAAGTTATACTATAATAAGATTTTCTTAATTATTTTTTAGGGCCGCCCCAACTAAAAAAATTTATAATTTCATTCTTAATACAAATTTTCTTTATGAGAATTCAGATGAGATCTAAATCCGCTAAATCCGCTTACTTTGTTTTATTGGTTGAAATCCGCCTTGTTTGTTGTGGAGGTCTCTCTCTTGATGGAGGATAGACTTGTACAGTCGTCGGGGCCAATACCTACCCAAACCTGTTAAATACCCTCCTCTCTCTTCGTTGAAGTTGAAGTTGACGTCTACGTCATCACATCGGCTACATTATTTTTATTTTTATTTTTTTTTATGCACTTGTGTTCCGTTTCTTCTTTCCTCTCTTTAGATATTTTTTTTCCATGCCGCTTTACTCTTCATTCATCAAAACTACACGATCAAAAAATAATTTTTCTACACTTATCTGCGGCAACAGTATAAATTAGTTTAGGGCTTTATTTTTAACTACACTTCTTGAAAGTCGATTTTAATTTAATTTTGTGCTCTGTAATTCAAAAGTTATTACTTTATTTCTTGAAACTCAAAACTCTTTCCACTTTATTATGTTTCTGTTTCTTCAATCAAATAATGTTAAAGTTAAGGTCATGTTTAGTATCCTCTTTGAAATTTTTTATTATTTCTCAAAACATTTCTTGAAAACAATTTTCTTTAAGACTCAAAAAGGTAATCTGGTTTGCGATTTAAAATTTTTAAATCATATGACTTAAACTAGACAAATATATCTAAAAAGAGGGGGTTGCAAGAGAGGGGGGAAGAGGAGAGAAGAGGAAAGAAAGTAAGAGATGACTTAAACTAGACAAATATATCTAAAAAGAGGGGGTCGCAAGAGAGGGGGGGAAGAAAAGAGAGGAGGAAAGAAAGTAAGAGACGATTGAAGGAAAGAAAAAGAAGGGATAGGATCGGACAAGATAGAGAGGAAGAGGAGTGAGAGAAAGAACCGAGAGAATGAAAATAGCGGATTGGAGGAGAGACAAAAAAGGTAAAAAAAAAAAAAGAGGAAAGAGAAAGAAGAAAAGAGAGAGAGAGAGAGAGAGAGAGAGAGATTTGGAGTGGGAGGGGAGGAGGGAGAGAAAATAAATGAGTGAGTTTAAGTTTAAAAACTCTAAAAACTCACTTTTATGTTTTTAGAGAATAGACTATATTTTTTATTTAGTCTTAAGTTTAGTTTTTGAAAATAGTCATACCAAACAAGTTTTTAAGGCTTAAAACTTGAAAATTGTTTTTAAGTTTAAAAAGTTGAATTCAAGTAAAGTATCAAACATGCCCTAATATTTTGATCTCATTTGTCTCTTGAAACTTGGTTTTGATCCCACTTTACCCCTAAAACTCATTTAGAATCCGTTATTATATATTTGCTCTAGTTTTGTTGTTTTTTATGTTGAAACGGTTTTTCTTTGTCCATGGGCAATAAGTTTCGATGTATTGGGAGTATCCGTATTCATAAAAGCTTTACTTTTCATGCTTATCCTAAGTGTTGGTTCAATTTATGCATGGCGAAAATGAGCATTGGAATAGTCTTAACTCTTAAATAGTCATTAAACAACAAAAATAAAATAAAATAAAATAAAGATTGAGATAGTTATGACTTCCATTATTGAATTTCCTTACATGATGGAACAACCCAGAATTGGTCAAGAATTTCCTTCCATTATTCAATTATTTCAACTACATCAAGTGATCTTTCAAATTGGTCAAGACTCTCCAATTTATAAGCGTTACTTTACTTCTTGAAATTCAACATGCACTCCACTTTTACTTGTGCACTCTCTCTCTTCTTCCTGAAACTCAAAAGTCGCCCTCTTAAATATATGTGGGACCCACCACCAATAAGATTATGACACGTACCAATGAATTTGATTATAAATCTCCATTATGGGTTAATATTCAACAATAAAAAAAATATTAATTTAAAAGAAAAATTGGAGTTCTTTTTTGTTGTGCTTGAGTTGCAAAGAGGAAAAAAAAAATAAAAAAATAAAAAGAAACTGATTAGCTAGGTGCACCAAAATTAAACAAATTCCCATTGTTCATATTTTTTAAATTTTATGAGAATAATCCCCATTGTTGAGTTCAATAAATATGAACATATTTGCTTATAAACAAAACAAAAAATGGAATCATTTTAAAATTCCTTACATTTACTAAAACCTAGGTGTACCATTTTATTTCTAAACTTTCCTTTATTTTTTTACTAACGTCCGTAGGTGTAAGAATCTTTGCCTCATTTTATAAGTTTGTGTATTTTTTTTATTTTTTATTTTTTATTTTTGAGTACAATGATATTTTTTACACTAAGAAGAATGGTACTTCGGCTAAGCCACACAATGGACAATCTAATTTGGTATCGAATTTTCCATTTACGAGATTCGAGCTTAAGACCTCTCACTTCCAAGTAAAGAGGAATATCACCAAACTATAGTACCGAGTGGCAAATAATAATAAGTTTGTGTATTATTCCAATAAATAAATAATAAAAAAAGTGTTGTATTTTTACGGTGTTTAGTAGCAAAAGCCCTTTAACTTTAGCCCATGTTTTGTTTATGTTCCTAAACTCTCATATTAGTTTCTCATGGCATCCAACTTAACTATACGTTGCATGAGTAGTCCTTCTGCCAAATATGTCTTCTTCTGTCAAATTTAAGGATATAGTGGTCTTTTTACATAAAAGAAATCTAATTTATTTTAAAAAGAGAAGAGTTTGGCTCCTTAAGGTTAAGGAGGAGTTCCTCCTTAAAATACTTCGTGGCTAATTCACAGAATTTTGTGCTTAGGATCGACACCGTTCATATTATAAATCACCATGATCGTTTATTCAATCCTTAAGGCATTCCTACCATAAGCACGAAAATAACCACCAGAGTGTTTACCATAAAAAGTCAACCGACAAATTGCTAATACCAAACTAAGCGAAAAACTAAAGGAAGCCAATCTTTTGCAAAAGAAACTACCATAAGATTTGAATGTAAATCACCTGACCCATCAAAATTTCAACTCACTATATATGTTCTGAAAGGAACCGGCAAGCCCTCTCCAACCTTCCTAACAGTGAAAAATAAACTCTTCACCTTCAAACTGTAGATTACCACCAACCTTCAAATTATAAGGAAAGTGTACAAAATCCACACACCTTGCAATGCAGCCAAAAAACAGAGTTGGCCTGACGAGTGTAGATACGAGGATGTGGGAGCAATAAAACCAAAAACATTCTTGGTGATTTCTAGAAAGTAATGTAAACTAGGAATCAGCATCTGCAGGGAGCTACCCCCAGCCAAGTAACCTCTGAAATCTGACCTCTGCCTATTACCCACCACAAACTTCCACCAACTTAAACAAACAAAACAAAAATCCAACCACTGAATTTAGGGCTGGTTTGGTATTACTGTGCTTTGAAAAAAAGCTACTTCTGCTGTGCTGTGAGAATAAGCAGCTGTGAAATAAAACAGCAGGGTGTTTGGTAAACTTATTTGTAAAAGTGCTTTTGAAAAAGAAAAGACACGTGTTTAGCTGCAAATTGATGGATGCAAGAGCCACCAGGTCAACTCTTAACTCAAGTTCAACTGTCATTGTTCTAAGACTACATGAACCCGCAAAAGTAACCAGAACTAAAAATAAATCATCAAGGAACTCCTCCAATGTCAAACTGCTATAATCAACAACAACATAATACGCAGTCAAATATTGTTTCATTTTCTGAAATTTGTTTTACGAAGCTTTATCCAGTTTAGTATTAAGTTGCCACAATCATAACCACTGGTTAAACATGATTCCTCCCATATCATACTTCTTGCGTGAGCTGAATTGAAACTGCTTAATTTTGTAAGACTAAGCCTTCTCGTTAAGTCGCTATTAATTCCACCATTATACTTCTTCCACAATTGAATGGAGAGGGTATTGTGAAAAAATACTAGAACAGAACACAAGAAACACAAATCATTAAGACACTCAGCGGATTGATACAATCGATAAGGAGCTCACTTCTCCTGTTCGCCCAGACACTCAAGATTATGCTGATTTCTCACTGAATCCTAACTCATATTAACTTCTACCTCTCATTCACTCTAAAAAAACAGCAAACGGAAAGCACAAATAGCAAAGGGACAATTTAAATTTCTAGGGTTGGCAAAACTCATTGACATTTTAGAGCACAAAATTATCAGGTTACTCACCACTCGGCCTTCTCAGGCTCCATGCGAACTACTTCATCGAATCCCGAAAGTGCTCATTCGGGGTCAGTCTCAACCAAACCTGAATTTTTTTTTTTTTTTTTTGTTGAAGTTAGGAAAATAAAACCATATAAAAGGCTGAGAAAAAAATGAAAACCTAGTCATACCTTTAGAGTTGTAATATTGGTTCTCAATGTCGACATCTTGTTCCTCAGGCTCCTCATCCGAGTACTAGAATCCGTAATCCTCCATATCAGCATCTGCATACAAACACATAAACAAGACGCAATGCCATTATACATAGAGAATGCGACATTCACTCACTTCCGTCAATACTCTTTAAAAACCCTAATCACAAGAACGACTTTTGTGATGAAAGAGAGAGATACCGGAGGCCATGACTGATCAGAACCAAGATGGAATTTTGAGTTTTCAAAGCACTCAGGCTTCGGGAGCGACTGAAATCAGAGCAGAGTAGAGAGAGATCGAAGAGAAAGAGGGTTCGTTCTTCGCATTGGGGCATTCCGACCAATATCAATGGGTGATTTTTCGAAACTAAATAAATAAGTGATTTTAATTTTTTTTTAATTTTTTTAATTTTTTAATTTTTTTAATTTTTTTAATTTTTTTGTTGGTAGGTTAACTATCAAAATTGAAAGAAAAAAAATAAAACCCATTGAAATAGAAAATGACTCCTAAATTATCGGGGAAGAGGACATCGCTCTATGTTGAATTGAGAAATCCATTCAAAGGTGATGCTGACAAATTAGTACCTTTTGATTTTTAAAATGTATTTAGAAATAAATTTTGAGGAGGCGACTAACCAAAATGATGAATTTTCCTAACTCTTCTTTATTCGGCGCATAATCGTAGTAATGCTTATGGACTAGACATTGATGGCATTTTGCAAATCCAACATAAAACTGTTTATACAAAAATGTTCGGGCATTCATAATATCTTTTTAGGGCTCTTTATTTGCCCTTCACTAGATTGGATTGGTTTAATTAGAATTACTAGTTCGTGTTTGGTACGATCAAAGACTAACTTTGATGAGACTAAATCAAACTCATATGGACTAAGTGCTTCATAGGTGGCCTTAACAAGACCTCCTGAAAGTATGAGATTGCTAATCCTGTCTCCAAACATTCTTTATGTTAGGCTGGTATAGCCGACATTAATGGAGTTGAGAGCAGCATTGACAAACTTGTAAGTTTTTTGGTTTTAAACTCTTAAGGCTGGTTTGGAGTTGTGGTGCTTCTAAAAAAAGAAGCTTACTAAAAACTTGGAACACCAAATGTGTTTAGTAAAACAAAAACAAAAAAAAAAAAAAAAAAAAGTTTTAAAAAAACTGCTCTCAATATCAATAGAAAGCAGGAATATGGTCTACCATAGTTTTTAAAAAAACTACTTTTTTTCAAAGCATAATAAACAGTGCCCATTTAATTTAATTTTTAAATGATAAGTATACACCCGCATATTTTACAAAGTTACAATCTTTGTCGCTACATCATTCTCTTTGACAATTATTTATCACATTCAAAACCATATTATTTTTAGTCATTTAACATATTTACAGCAGTTTTATATAAAAGTTTACCAAGCTCAAACAATTTTTTTTTTTTTGTTAAAAGTACTTTTACAAAAGAAGTTTACCAAACACTTAACAATTTTATTTTACAACTGTTTATTCTCATAACGCAACAGATGCAGATTTTTCTAAAAGCCTAAAAAATGGTTAAGCAGAGAGAGAGTTGGATAAAAGGTGAACAGAGAAAGGAGGAGTAGGCATTGTTAAGGGTGGGCATGATGCGGTTCCACCCCTAAACCAAAACTGGAACCGAAAAATATTAACGGTTCGATTCAGTTCGGTTCCGCTTCAATTTATTACTAGAACCTTACGGTTCGGTCTACACCGGTTCTGATTCGGTTCTTGCCATTTTATGGTTCTGAATACTAAATCATTTGAACACCAAATCATCATGCATTCAAATACATCTTCTAAAACTGATTATATAAAGTTACATACAACACATATCCTTTTTAATGCAAATGTCTTTGGTCGGTGGCACCAGGTCAACAAAAAAAGACAATTAAAAGAAATATGCATTGGTCAGTCAACAAACAAAAAAAATCAAGAACTCAAGTAGCATTGATCTCCTGATGTGGGCATTGTCCTTAACAACCCATGTAATTTTGATTGTCCTTAACGTTATGTTATTGATAGGAGCATATTTATGCAAATTAGTTAGCTTGTTTTCTTGCATTTACATAGTTAATTCTCATTTATTATAGTGTTTTAAGTTATTTTCGTGTGTTTGTAGGTCTTAATGGCAAAGTTGGCAAGAAAGTGCAATTTGGAGCATTTAGAGCAGTTTTGGGCTTGAAATGGATAACACATGCATGGAGCAAGGTGGATGGACGAATTTGAAGATTAAGAGAGGCTAGGAATGTGCTTAATATCTGGAGAAACAAATTTGGAAGCATTGAAGATAAGGAATCAGCTACAAAGAAAGAACATTATCCAAACAACCTTATCTTATTCAAACCTTATCCAACCTTATCTTATCATATCCTAATCTTTTCTTACCTTAATTCCAGCTGCAAAAGAGGACTCCTTTTTACAATAAATCACCTAAATATCAGGTTCTAGAAGCCCTATTTTCGTGCCCTAAGTTTATGCTACATGTGACCCTTCTAGAAGTTCTAGAATCTGCCACAAGGATCATTCCTTGTCTTCCTTGGAATATGATTGAAAATGACCTTGTTCTTTGGTGATTTGGAGTCCTAATTCCTCTCCTTTCAGCCCAATTTCGTGCATTCCCTTCACCCTATAAATACATGATGCCGTAGCACTCATAATCACCACCCTCTACCACAATTTCACACCACATCATCCACCACACCTCAAGAGCCTAAATTTAGAAAATCCCCTCTAGTGCTGCTGTGACATCCCGTCCCGGGATTATTAAACGCACGTGTGAAATTACCTTTTTACCCTTAGTTCGTTTTTTTTTTGTTGTCACGTTGTGGGTTGTTTTGGTGTGGTGTGGCATGTGTTGGACCACACACACACTCCCACAGACAGACACTGTCTCTCTCTCTCCTTCTGTCTTCTCTCTGTCTCTCCCGTGCTCTCTTCCTCCCTTCTCCTTAGAAACGGTACGGACAACCCCAAAACCCCTCAAATCTTAGTAGATCGAGGGAGCCAGGTACACCTTCAAGCTCGTGAAGTTGAGAGGAGTCTAGTGGTACCATTTTCAGGTAAGAAAACTACCATTTTCACGTCGTTTCGAAGTGGTCCGAATTGTGTACTGTTCATGCAAAGTTTGTACATTAAGTTTTTGGGTTTTCTGAACTCGTAGTTGTGTTTGTGAGGTTCCCAGGAGTGTCGGAGAAGCTCGTTGGGCGATTTTGGACGTCGGGAAGGCCTGGTTCGAAGTTGGCCGAACTTGGAGTTTTTGGGCAGGTATAATCTCTTAGTTTTAGCCCTTAAAACTTGTTGGGACTTGTTCTTCTAGTCTAGGGCTTTCATTTGGTCCAAAAATCACGAAAAACGGTTGAAAAATGAGTGAGAAAACCTGAGTTGCAGGTTTTCCCAGTTTCCGGCGCCGGCGACGTTGCCGGCGATCGAAGGAAGAAGGCGACGGAATATTCCGTCAATTCTGACGGAATATTCCTAACGCCGTTAACGGAACCAGTTAGATTTAACGGAATATTCCGTCAGTTTGACGGAATATTCCTGACGGCGTCTGTTGACACCGTCAGTGTGCCTGGCACGTGGCCGCGCGTGGGTGGCGCGTAGGTCCGTGCCTGTGCTGGCGCGTGGGGGCGCGTGCGGGGTCCAAAAATTTTTCTAAAAATATGGTTGTGATCCTGAGGTTGTGTAGAGCACGTGGGTATATTCATTTGTCCATTTTGAGCAATGTATGAGAAGTTATTACGAGAAACGGGTTATGTGCTTTAAAGTTAACGTTTTTATAGTTGTTTCGCATCTAGGTGACACGTACCCAGAGGACGAGCGTGCACACGCGAGACAGGGGGGCTATGACCCTTCTACATACCAGTGAGTGGGCTTTTGTTTTCCGTATATACCTATATACATTTATATTCCCAGAAATTGAATTAAAAAGGGTTATTTGCCTTATGCCATGCACTTTATTATTTATCGTTTATGCATCTTTGCATGCATTATTTGTGGCATACATATACATATGCATATGTCATATATATTTATATGTGGGTGCTGTGGAGGCATAGGTAAGTGCCAGGTAAGCGTTAATTAACGATTGCATTACATAGTGTTTAGAGATGCTTAGAGAGCTCATAACCTGCACCCCCGGTGTTAGTGCTCCCGCCCAGAGTAGGGCACAGTCCTTCACGTGTTGTTCACCTCCCGCACCATACGCTCAGCTTGGATCCAAGCTAGGTGCATAGGCCTGTCGTACAGACCACATTAGGTGGTTCCGACTCGTAGGTGACCCGCGATTATTCGCACAGCCTTCACGTGATCGTAGCACTAGAGCGTATATATGTATTACACCCAGGCCTGTCGTACAGACCACATAGAGTGGTTCCGACTCGTGGGCAGGTTTAGTTATTGAGATTGAGATTTGAGCTCTATATACAGCCGTACAGGTCACGTTAGGTGACTCCGGCTGCCAGAGGATTATGTGATTGATATGATTCATACCTGAGCACATACATTTCATTACGAGGTTTTGACATGGCATATCTTGAGCATGATTGGCATACCCTTGAGCATGTTGGGCATATCTATACATACGTACATATGTTTATTTCCTGGGAAGTATACAGGTTTTACGGTGAGGGGTTAGAATGTATTTTATGAAATGGTTTTCAAAGAGCTTTGTTTTTGCCCACTCACGCTTTTGTTTTGCGCCCCTCCAGGTTCTAGTTGCTTAGCCGTTGCGGTGGTTTCCCTTGAGAGCTTTTCGGCGTTCTGACAGACACTCCACATTGTAGGGTCGCCTTCGGGCGTACTACTGTTGTCATTTTATTTGGACTGCTATAGACCTGCTCTGAATTTGTATAGCACTAACTAGCACTTATTCTAGTACTTGTATGCTAGTTTTTAATTATTTCGTACCTTTATATTACTACTTACTAGCTTCCGCACGTGCACATGGCTACGTCACCTTTGAGTGACGGCCAACACGCTCCGATCTCGGTCGGGGTGTGTCAGTTTGGTATCAGAGCCATATTTTGGCAGTCCTGTGTCCTTGTGAGTATTCTAATGATTTTGGTGTCTTCTGTCAGAACTATGCTGCCTCGTCGGGAACCCCGTCGCTCTTCTGAGCCTAGTTTCCCCGATATTACTCAGTTGGGGGAAGCTTTTGCTACAGCCCTTCAGGCAGTGATGCGCCCTCCCCAGAGGACTCCTCTGGAGACTATGTACAACTTGAAGCTGGATAAGTTTAAGGGCAGTGAGGGACCCGAGAGCGCAGAGCGCTGGCTAGAACACATAGAGAAGACTTTCCGGGTGCTACATAATCAGGGGAACTTGCCTATGGAGAGATGGGTTGAGACGACCACTTGGTTTCTTGATACGGAGTCGGCATCTTGGTGGGAGCAGGAGCTTCGTAGGTTGACTCCGGATCAGAGGGTTGATTGGAATGTTTTTACGAGGTTGTTTAGGAGAAGGTATGTTCCCCCTGAGTACATCGACCGTAAGAAATAGGAGTTTTCCGAACTGAAACAGCGAAAGATGTCAGCGAATGAGTACTACCGTAAGTTTACGGACTTGTCCCGTTATCACCCTGATGTCGCTGGTAATCCGGCGGAGATGCTCCGTCTTTTCCGTCTGGGCACCAGGAAGAAGTGGCGTTCTATGGCGTCTACGGTCCACAGTGAGACTTACCGGGACTTCTATGAGATACTGTTGAGGATCGAGGATTCCGAGAATATGTCGAGCGATACTGATGAAGAGAAGGACGACAACCAGAAGAAAGATGACAAAGGCAAAGGTCAGGCATCGCTCGGGCCCCGTCAGACTCAGAACTTCAAGAGAGGTGGAGCTAGTTCTAGTTCTTCGAGTGGTGGCTTCAGTGCCACTGGACAGGGTCGTGGAGGTAGATTTGCTGGTGGCGCTAGAGGCCAGAGGCAGGGTGATGGTGGGCGAGGCAGAGCCCCAGTTTGTCGTAGGTGTAACAACCGGCATTTCGACGAGTGTAGACGTGGTAGCAACGGGTGCTTCACATGTGGACAGGTGGGACATAGAGCGGCGAATTGTCCCCAGGGTCAGCAGCAGCAGAAACCACATCAGACCTTTATGCCACCGCCTGCACCACTCCAGCAGATTCAGGGTACTAGTAGCTACGGCCAGACGGGTCGAGGTGGTGTTTACCACTATCAGGGTGATGTTGTCCCTTATGCTCCTGGGCAGTATCAGTATCCTCAGGATCCCTATCCCCAGGGTGGCTATCCCCAGTATTCGGGCGGCTATATGCCGTATCCTCCAGCCCCAGCGGGTGGTTCACAGTGGTATCAAGGAGGACAGTATCAGCATGGGGAGATTGCCACTAGCAGTGCAGGATCTTCGAGACAGTCAGGCCAGCCCAGTCAGGGGCGTGGTGCTCAGGGACGCGGTGTTCAGGCGAGCAGAGGCCGCGGTGGGCGTCAGCAGGGACAGGGGCGTCTTCACAATATTTCTCTGCAGGACGCTCAGAACAACCCAGACTTGATTATGGGTACGTTGAACATTCTTGGTTGTTTTGCTAGAGTCTTAATTGATTGTGGAGCTACACATTCCGTAATTTCTCATACGTTTGCTCAAGTGACACAACCTCGCCCCACACCTCTAGGGTATGATTTAGAGTTTGTTATGCCTAGAGGAGAGAGTTGTGTCGTATGTGTGTACCCAGGATGTCCAGTGATCGTAGAAGGAGTTGCTTTGTCAGCTGATCTTATCCCGTTAGATATTGTGGACTTTGACGTGATTCTGGGCACGGATTGGTTACACTTCTATCGTGCCAACATTGACTGTTACGGGAAGGTAGTTACGTTTCACCGACCTGGACTACCTGTGGTTACTTTTGTGGGTGAACAGAGTGGGGTGAGATATGGCGTTATTTCGGTGCTTCGAGCGAAAAAGTTGTTAACTAAGGGTTGTCAGGGGTATCTGGCTCATGTGATGCTGGAGGAGGCTGTTACTAGCAGAGTGGAGGATGTGAGAGTGGTCAGATACTTCCCTGATGTATTCCCCGAGGATTTACCTGGTTTACCCCAGATCGAGACGTAGAGTTCACCATTGAGTTGCTTCCAGGTACTAATCCTATTTCTTTAACTCCTTATCGTATGGCTCCCGCGGAGTTAAGGGAATTGAAAGTTCAGCTGCAGGAGTTAGTAGATAAGGGATTTATCCAGCCTAGTACTTCGCCTTGGGGCGCTCCAGTGTTGTTTGTGAGAAAGAAGGATGGAACTTTGAGGCTGTGCATCGACTATAGGCAACTCAATCGGGTGACGATTAAAAACCGTTATCCCTTGCCTCGTATCGATGATTTGTTTGATCAGCTGAGAGGTGCTTGCGTGTTCTCTAAGATAGACTTGAGGTCTGGTTACTATCAGCTGAAGATCAGTAGGGATGATGTCCCTAAGACGGCGTTCAGGACTCGTTACGGTCATTACGAGTTTCTGGTTATGCCATTTGGGTTGACGAATGCACTAGCCGCCTTTATGGATTTGATGAACCGAGTATTCCAGCCTTACTTGGATAGATTTGTCATTGTCTTCATTGACGATATTCTGGTGTATTCTAAGTCGAAAGCGGAGCATGTTCGACATCTTACTTTGGTGTTGAAAAGGTTGAGGGAACACCAGTTATATGCTAAGTTTAGCAAGTGCCAGTTCTGGTTAGACCAAGTTGCATTCTTGGGGCACGTCATTTCTGCTCAGGGTATTTTGGTTGACCCTCAGAAGGTTGCAGCGGTAGAGAGTTGGGAGCAACCGCGAACCGTCACCGAGGTGAGAAGTTTCCTTGGATTGGCAGGGTATTATCGGAGATTCGTTAAGGATTTTTCGGTGATCGCCTTACCACTGACGAGGTTAACGAGGAAGAATGTTAAATTTGAGTGGGATGATAGGTGTGAGCAGAGTTTCCAGCAGTTGAAGCATTGTCTCACTCATGCACCTGTTTTGGCACTCCCAGACGATAGTGGTGATTTCGAGGTTTACAGTGATGCTTCCTTAAATGGTTTGGGATGTGTATTGATGCAGCATGGTAGGGTGATTGCTTATGCTTCGCGGCAGTTGAAACCTCATGAGATGAATTACCCTACACATGACTTGGAGTTGGCTGCTATCATCTTTGCGTTGAAGTTGTGGAGACACTATCTTTACGGGGAAAAGTGCAGGATCTTTACAGATCACAAGAGTCTCCAGTATCTCTTTACTCAGAAAGAACTTAATCTTCGTCAGCGGAGGTGGTTGGAGTTGCTCAGCGATTACGATTGCACGATTGATTATCATCCTGGTCGTGCGAACGTAGTGGCTGATGCACTTAGCAGGAAGTCACAGGGCCGTATTAACGCGTTGTACGCTAGTCGTGCTCCTCTTTTGGTGGACTTGCGTACTACGGGAGTAAGGCTAGAAGCCGAAGATCGAGATGTGGCATTACTTGCTAATTTTCAAGTTAGGCCGATACTTGTTGATCGGGTGCTTGAAGCCCAAGTAGATGATCAGGAGACTCAAGAACTTATTCAAGCTCGAGAGCAAGGAAGGAGGCGAGACCTCAGAGTTCGTGATTCGGATGGCATGTTGATGCTTAAAGGTAGAATGTTCGTGCCTAATTGTGCGGAGTTGAAGAAAGAAATTCTCGATGAAGCACATATCTCGGCTTACGCTATGCATCCAGGAGCTACGAAAATGTATCATACCATTCGACCATTTTACTATTGGCCGGGTGTGAAGAGGGAGATAGCCGAGTATGTGAGCAGATGTGCTGTTTGTCAGCAAGTTAAAGCAGAGAGGAAGAAGCCGTTTGGGTTGTTACAGCCACTTCCCGTTCCGGAGTGGAAATGGGAAAATATCACCATGGATTTTGTGTACAAGCTCCCGCGTACACATAATGGCTTTGACGGCATTTGGGTGATCGTTGATCGACTCACTAAGTCGGCTCATTTTATTTCGGTAAGAGAGAAGTATTCTCTGAGCCGTTTAGCGGAGTTGTTCATTTCGAAGGTTGTGAAGTACCACGGAGTCCCAGTGAGTATTGTCTCGGATCGTGATCCACGATTCACATCGAAGTTTTGGGTAGCTTTCCAGGAAGCTTTGGGCACGAGATTACTTTATAGTACGGCATATCATCCACAGACCGACGGGCAGTCAGAGAGAACTATTCAGACTTTGGAGGATATGCTGCGAGCTTCGGTGTTGCAGTTTGGTGATGCTTGGCACCAGCGGTTAGATTTGATGGAATTTGCTTACAACAACAGTTTTCATTCAAGCATTGGAATGGCGCCATTTGAGGCCTTGTATGGCAGAGCTTGTCGCACACCGTTGTGTTGGTCAGAGGTTGGCGAGAGAGTTTTAGTAGGTCCAGAGATTGTTGAGGAGACTACTCAGAACGTTCAGGTGATCAAGTCTAACCTGAAAGCAGCTCAGGACAGGCAGAAGAGTCTAGCGGATCGGCATGCTACGGACAGGGCATATGAGGTCGGAGACTGGGTATTTCTGAAGCTTTCACCGTGGAGAGGTGTTGTGCGGTTCGGAAAGAAAGGGAAGTTGAGCCCCAGGTACATCGGACCATACGTAGTCACAGAACGAGTTGGTGAGGTAGCTTACAGGTTGGAGTTGCCTCCGGAGTTGGCTAGAGTGCATAATGTTTTTCACGTGTCCATGCTCCGACACTATGTCGCTGATCCATCTCATGTGATACCTCCTCAACCGCTTGAGATTAACCCAGATTTGACGTACGATGAGGAACCGGTGACGATCATTGATTGGAAGGAGAAGGTTCTGAGGAACAAAACAGTGAATTTAGTGAAGGTTATGTGGAGAAACCATTCAGTTGAGGAAGCAACGTGGGAGACAGAAGATCGGATGAGGGATTTGTACCCTCGTTTGTTCTTTGGCTACTAGGGGTGGTTACTAGGTTGTTTTGAATTTCGGGACGAAATTCTATTAAGGTGGGAAGGTTGTGACATCCCGTCCCGGGATTATTAAACGCACGTGTGAAATTACCTTTTTACCCTTAGTTCGTTTTTTTTTTTGTTGTCACGTTGTGGGTTGTTTTGGTGTGGTGTGGCATGTGTTGGACCACACACACACTCCCACAGACAGACACTGTCTCTCTCTCTCCTTCTGTCTTCTCTCTGTCTCTCCCGTGCTCTCTTCCTCCCTTCTCCTTAGAAACGGTACGGACAACCCCAAAACCCCTCAAATCTTAGTAGATCGAGGGAGCCAGGTACACCTTCAAGCTCGTGAAGTTGAGAGGAGTCTAGTGGTACCATTTTCAGGTAAGAAAACTACCATTTTCACGTCGTTTCGAAGTGGTCCGAATTGTGTACTGTTCATGCAAAGTTTGTACATTAAGTTTTTGGGTTTTCTGAACTCGTAGTTGTGTTTGTGAGGTTCCCAGGAGTGTCGGAGAAGCTCGTTGGACGATTTTGGACGTCGGGAAGGCCTGGTTCGAAGTTGGCCGAACTTGGAGTTTTTGGGCAGGTATAATCTCTTAGTTTTAGCCCTTAAAACTTGTTGGGACTTGTTCTTCTAGTCTAGGGCTTTCATTTGGTCCAAAAATCACGAAAAACGGTTGAAAAATGAGTGAGAAAACCTGAGTTGCAGGTTTTCCCAGTTTCCGGCGCCGGCGACGTTGCCGGCGATCGAAGGAAGAAGGCGACGGAATATTCCGTCAATTCTGACGGAATATTCCTAACGCCGTTAACGGAACCAGTTAGATTTAACGGAATATTCCGTCAGTTTGACGGAATATTCCTGACGGCGTCTGTTGACACCGTCAGTGTGCCTGGCACGTGGCCGCGCGTGGGTGGCGCGTAGGTCCGTGCCTGTGCTGGCGCGTGGGGGCGCGTGCGGGGTCCAAAAATTTTTCTAAAAATATGGTTGTGATCCTGAGGTTGTGTAGAGCACGTGGGTATATTCATTTGTCCATTTTGAGCAATGTATGAGAAGTTATTACGAGAAACGGGTTATGTGCTTTAAAGTTAACGTTTTTATAGTTGTTTCGCATCTAGGTGACACGTACCCAGAGGACGAGCGTGCACACGCGAGACAGGGGGGCTATGACCCTTCTACATACCAGTGAGTGGGCTTTTGTTTTCCGTATATACCTATATACATTTATATTCCCAGAAATTGAATTAAAAAGGGTTATTTGCCTTATGCCATGCACTTTATTATTTATCGTTTATGCATCTTTGCATGCATTATTTGTGGCATACATATACATATGCATATGTCATATATATTTATATGTGGGTGCTGTGGAGGCATAGGTAAGTGCCAGGTAAGCGTTAATTAACGATTGCATTACATAGTGTTTAGAGATGCTTAGAGAGCTCATAACCTGCACCCCCGGTGTTAGTGCTCCCGCCCAGAGTAGGGCACAGTCCTTCACGTGTTGTTCACCTCCCGCACCATACGCTCAGCTTGGATCCAAGCTAGGTGCATAGGCCTGTCGTACAGACCACATTAGGTGGTTCCGACTCGTAGGTGACCCGCGATTATTCGCACAGCCTTCACGTGATCGTAGCACTAGAGCGTATATATGTATTACACCCAGGCCTGTCGTACAGACCACATAGAGTGGTTCCGACTCGTGGGCAGGTTTAGTTATTGAGATTGAGATTTGAGCTCTATATACAGCCGTACAGGTCACGTTAGGTGACTCCGGCTGCCAGAGGATTATGTGATTGATATGATTCATACCTGAGCACATACTGTGAACACGAAAAATTCCTGAAACAAGAGACAAGAATACGTGTACAAAATATATTTTTTGTTTGTATTGATTTTGGGGTTACAATCTCTTTGTAATTTGATCCTCTGATTCTATCTTCGTAGGGTGAAGGTTTGTGGATGAGCTGTTGATCCAAAGGGCCGTCGGGGCTTGATCTAGGGATGAACAGTTGATGAACGGATCTTCGAGGGCTTTTGGGCTTGATCTTGAAGACTGGATGTATGGATTTCTTCAAGGGCTTTTGGGCTTGATCTTGAAGGTTGATGGATGAGCGGATCTTCAAGGGCTTTTGGGCTTAATCTTGAAGAACGATTGGATGTGTGGATTTGTTGAGGTTGTTGATCCAAAGGGCCGTTGGGGCTTGATCTTAGGATGAACGGATGATGAACACTTTCTTCAAGGGGCCGTCGGGGGTTGATCTTGAGTCGGTGGAAGTTCTTCAAGGGCCGTTGGGGCTTGACCTTTGAAGGAGGATTTGACGAAGAACGAAGAGTGTTTTCTTGATCCTTCGGGATTTGCTTGAGAGCTTTAGAGTTTCGAGGCTTCAAGGTTTTGGTGTGATGTAAATTCCCTTCTTTCTTTCTCTTCTTCCTTTCTTTCTTCCTCTTCCCTTCTTTCTTTCTTTTTTTTGAAATGAATGCCTTGGCCTCCTATTTATAGAATTCCAAAACTTGATTTTTGGATTTAAATAATCAGATGAAATAAATCATTTCTGCCAGATATTGACACGTGTCCTATTTGATGACCTTTCCAATTTATTTCGATTTTTCGTTGAGTCACACGCTACATGTAAAATTTATGTGACACGTGAGCGTTGAAATTTTAATTATTGGTTAACATTCATTTCACCGAAATTTCGATGTCTACAAATGCCCCCACTTCAAGGCGCGTCGTTGACATGTGCTTGTCACGTGTAGAAGATGCGTTTTGAAGTCCCTTAATGTAGATGTCAACCCAAGGGCCGTCGAGGCTTGATCTTGAATTGAGCTGGAAATTTCTTCAAGGGCCATCGAGGCTTGATCTTGAGTTCGACTGGAAGATTTTCTGGTTTCCTCCAATCGTTGATTTTCCACAAGCTTAATCTTGAACTGGGCTGGAAGATTCTTTTGGTCTCCTCCGAAGGTCTGAACTTACTCCTTTTATCTGGAGTTGAATTTGATTCAAGGGTGGTGAACACTTGATTTTGAATCGGACTTGTGATTTCTTCAAGGGCCATTGAGGCTTGATCTTGAGTTCGACTGGAAGATTTTCTGGTTTCCTCCCATCGTTGATTTTCCACAAGGTTAATCTTGAACTGGGCTGGAAGATTCTTTTGGTCTCCTCCGAAGGTTTGAACTTACTCCTTTTATCTGGAGTTGAATTTGATTCAAGGGTGGTGAACACTTGATTTTGAATCGGACTTGTGATTTCTTCAAGGGCCATTGAGGCTTGATCTTGAGTTCGACTGGAAGATTTTCTGGTTTCCTCCCATCGTTGATTTTCCTTTGTGCTACTCTTGAACTGGGCAGCAGGATTTTTCTGGTCTCCTCCGCTCGTTGATTTTCCTTTGTGCTACTCTTGAACTGGGCAGCAGGATTCTTTTGGTCTCCCCCCGAAGGTCTACGAGCGGTTTCAGGATATGGCAGGCAAGTACGAGGTGGAGGTGCTGACCTGTTTCTTTGTTCAATCTTTCCAATTCGTATTGAATACGAATTGGAAAAATTGAAGTTTCCTTGTCCCTTCTCTGGCAGTGTATCAACCGTTGAAGATGACTACTCGAGAGCAACGCTAGGTAAGCAACCAGGAATAGATTCCAGGTAGTCGGTTCCAGATCGGAAGACTGACTCCAAGTGCCGGCTGATTGCTTCTTTCACTTTGCCATGCGAGTAAGAACAAGGACAAAGGAAAAGACAGGGAAAAAGCATGATATGAGATACCTTTGCTTTCGAAGAAGCAGCGAATGAATCAACACATATATTTGTTGTGCTTGTCTCCACATGCTTCGATGTATCATTTTCACTTGCCTTACTTGCTCCCCTTTGCAGAAGTGGTATTTCCTTATGCAGGTTTAGCCTCTTCTCTTGTAGTATTTGTCCTCCGATGCAGGAGTTGAATGCAATATTTGCATTTAAATGGTGCTTCACTTCTTGGTGGCAACTGGTTTGAGTGGAGGTTCCGACATATTGTTTTCTCTGTCCTTGTCTTGGCAGGTGAGAACAAGGGCAAAGGAAAAGATAGGGAAAAAGCATGATATGAGATACCTTTGCTTTCGCCCTTGATGATATGAGATACCTTTTCTTTTGAAGAAGCGGTGAATGAATCAGCACATGCTTCAATCTATCGTTTCCTCCTGGGTCATCTGTACTCCAGGCATCTGGTATCTTCAAAGGTTGAATAGGTTTTCTTAAAGGAAGAAGAAGAATTGTGTATTTCGAGAGGCTTTGCTGGGAGTGCGCCCTCAGAGGTGAGGAAGAGTTGGGCATTTTCTTCAGGTCCGCCTTGCCCTAAGAGACGAAGGTCGACACATATAGGGATTTCTTAATAGCAAGTGGTGGTACCGTTCTTTTACCCTTGTCGACAAACGTCTCTTCGATATCTGAACGACGCCTCTTCGATTTCTGAACGACGCCTCCTCGATTTCTGAACGAGCGCCACTTTTGACAAAGTTGCACGCGTTTTCTGAAAAGTAGAGAAAGCGTCGCCGAACTTTGCGCTTGTCGGCTAAAGACGTGTAGTTGCGATGATGGCCTCCACGTGTTCTCGACTTTGTCAGATATCTTTTGACAAAGTTGAACGCATTTTCTGAAAAGCCGCGAACGCGTCGCCGAACTTCACGCAGGAAAATCCGGATTTTTTGAATCGGTGGTCGTGTCGCTTGGCTTTTTACAGAGGTATCGATCACTCCAACATACACACTCTGAAAATTGCCCATTCTTGAAAATCGTCTCCGGCCTTTTGAGAATTATCTTCATCCACCCATTCTCTCTGAACACCTTTGAAAAAATGACTAACTCATCGAACCTTTGCTTAGATTTGAGTCTCAGCAGCGATCCGGTTGCACCCGGTCAAGGTAATATATGGCGCCCTTCTTTTTTATCTTCTAACGGTCCTCTTACAGGTGAAGACTCCGTGATGCAGGACGCCACAACAGCTACAATAGTAGCTAGGAACCTCCTCACTCCAAAAGATAGTAGGCTGCTGTCAGGACGGTCCGATGAGTTGGCCGTTCAAGAGTCCCTCGCTCTCAGCGTTCAGTGTGCAGGCTCTGTGTCCAACATGGGCCAACGCCTACTTGCTCGCTCCCGTCAGGTTGAATCGTTGATGGCAGAGGTGGAAAGTCTCAAGCAATAGATCAAGCAGCTGAAGTATGAGAATAGAAGTTTGCACGTGCTTGCAAACAACTATTCGACGGGCATGAAGAGGAAGCTTGATGAGCTGCAAGAATCTGAAGGTCGGATTCAAAGTGATCGTCAAAGGTTTTCGTCTTTCCTCCAGAGGCACCTTTTTCCTGGGTCTTCCAGCGTTTGGCCAAGTATTGAGGCCTGGAATGCTCTAGCTTCAATGCCTCCCGCTCCGATGCCTTCTGCTCCGATGCCTTCCGCTTCTAGAGTTTTGCCAAGTAATGGGGCTTCACGTGGACATCCTTTGTGAAAGCTCCAATCTTGTATTTCTTTTTTTCTTTTTTTCTTTTTTTCTTTCTTTTTTTTTTTTTTTTTTTTTTTTTCATGTGTAAGCACATATCTGTAATTTATCAGAGATATCAATAAATAAACTTTATTTTATTTAGCGTAATGTGCTAAATAGAGCGCATATATATATATATATTTTTCCACATGGTGCCGGTGCACCAAGATCCCCTTTTTTTTATTATTATTATTTTTTTTTCTTTTGCTTTCGGTGGTGCTGATCCACCAAGATAGATTTTTTTTTTTATTATATTTTTTTTCTTTTGCTTTCGGTGGTGCTGATCCACTAAGATAGATATATTTTTTTTATATATATATTCCCCACATGGTGCAGGAGGAAATGCAGAGGAGCTTGGAGTAGTAGGAGGTAAGAGACGGAGAAAGTCTTTGGGTGTGAGTTGCCAAACTTTGATTTTGTCAATCACATTTAAAGGCAGCAGCAGAGGCAAGCAGATGTGAGTTGACAAACTTTGTTTTTGTTAATCACATTCACAGGAAGCAGCAGAGGCAAGCAGATGTGAGTTGACAAACTTTGTTTTTGTTAATCACATTAACAGGCAGCAGCAGAGGCAAGCAGATGGATGAGGTCTTTGGGTGTGAGTTGACAAACTTTGGTTTTGTTGATCACATTCAAAGGCAGCAGCCATGGCGGAGGTCGATGATCGAAGGGAGAAGGCCGCGCTGCTCAACCATAGAGAGAGACAAACTGCCCATACAGCAGCATAAAGATCTTACTGGGGTAGATGGGCAGAATGGAGAGCATGGACGAAGAGCTCGACGAAGACGGAGACGGCTCGGGGTTTGGAAATGAACATTTTTGTTGATTGTTCGGATGGAATATCTTCAGCAGGCTTAGCAGCATCTTGATCGACGGCTTTAGCGGTTTCACCAGTGGATTCTCCTTCAGTTGCAGGAGTGGTGCTCTTAATAGATCCGATCTTGACATTTTTTTTTTTTTTTTTTTTTTCATGAACTTGTAAACGTCTCCATCGGTGGAGATGAAGAAGGAACACTCCGCGGGAGGAGTTGACAGCGGCAAAGACGGCAAGGATGGTTGCTGCTGCAATCGGTGGAGGCGTTGACGGGCAGCGAACAAGCTACTGTTGGAGTTTGAGCTCCATTTGCTCCTCCACCACTGAAGCCTCTCTGCGTTCTCTGCTTATTCACCCCAATGGCAGCTATCACCGCAGTATGCGTCCATGTCCTACCTTTCAAGCACATCCGTTGCGGTAGAGACGGCAAGGATGAAATCGAGGAGAATTTCTCAAGACACCCAACTCCCCCTTCACAGGAAAGCTATGGTGAACAGAGATGGTGACTTGAGAAGCGAAAGGTGACAGGATCCATGTTGTGAACAATGAAGGACTTGAAGTAGATGTCGAAGATATTGAGCATGTAAACGGCATAGTGAACTACGTCAAGCACTACCAGCCATTTCTCTTTCCTCTTTAACCATGTCCGTCGTCCTCTCCGAGCTTCTTCAACACTTCCTCCGTGACCGTGACCACCGGGAGATTGGCCACCACCTGTTTGCTCGCAGGCGGGATCCTTGGAGCCGCCGTCACGTCATCCAAAACCCCCGGCGGCAAAACGCTGTCGAGGTTGTCGACGAGTGACTGAAGCAGATTCACCGCGCTTTCCGAGTTCTCTTCGTTTCCGGGACCCGACTCAGAAGACGATCCCGCCGCCATGGCCACCGTCAATAGATTTGACTGCACCAGCCACTGCGGCTGCGGCGGCTCCCGATCCACCGTCAAATGCCCCTCAAACAAATATCCTTGATTTGGAGAGGACGACGGCTGTGGGGGATCGTTTTCCTGATGAACAACCTGAATCTGTGCGTGTGAAGAACTAAGAGGATCGGGTTGAATAACCTGAATCTGTGCGTGTGAAGAACTAAGAGGATCGGGTTGAATAACCTGAATCTGTGCGTGTGAAGAACTAACTTGCTCCGCAGGGATCACAAAAGTGTTTACTGGTATATTCTGGGTCCGTAGTACACATCCCACTCGTGTTTGAACCTCTGCCGGTTCTTCATGCGCTAGAACCTCTGCCGGTTCTTCATGCCATGACCGGTGAGGGCGGTGGAGCTGATGCTGCGGATCTGAACCCGGAATCGGATAACCGGCCTCCTGGGTGTCATCGGCCACATGGGTATCGTCGTGGGATCGCCATCGTTCGTCCCTAACCACATTCCACGAAGGTTCCTGTTGACGCAGATCCGGGTACGAGCTGCTGGTCCTCACTCCTCTGTCCATCGTTCTAGTAGCACCACTCCTCTGATTATCGACCGTCCGACTCCGATCTGAATACTGATCGTACCACTGACGTGGGGTTGATGGGTTTGACTTCTCAAATTTCTGCGGAGAAGAAACATCGTACGACATGGGACTGCTAACATTGTTGTCGTTGCAGCTGTTTCGGCAGAACTATGACGATCAAGGCGAGCACGAAAGCGCCGGAGCTGAAGAAAACGGAGGAGGCAAAACGGCCGAGGCGGCTGCTGCGATGGTTGGACTGCCGGAAAGAATTGGAGGCTTGGAGCCAAAATGGTGGCGACATGTTTTCCTCTTCTTCCATAGTGTTTTGGGCTTTTTGTTTAGAAAACGGATGAGAGATTGGGCGGAGAGGGTCGGGCCTGAGCCTGGGGGAGGAAGCAGAGCTCCTTGTACAGCAAGCTCAAAACAATGTGTGTTTGAGAAGGGATGGGCCTTGCATTTGGGCTCCTCTTTTTGAGGATCTCGACTTATGTTTTCCTTGATTCAGCACGGATTTTAAGTGTAGAAAGACCCACTCTATCATGTATACTTTTTTTTTTTTTTTTTTTGGATAGAGAATATATATATATATATATATATATATTTTAATACATAGTAACATATGCATTTTTTTTTTTTTTTTTTTTTTTTTTTTGCATAGAGAATATATATATAGTAACATATGTATTTTTTTTTTCTTTTCTTTTGTAATAAAATTGACTTTCTTTAATGAAACATTTATTTACTTATTTTGATGTGACTGTACTTGAAGTTTTGAAGTTTCAAGTTGCCTACGTACTCTTCCAAAGAAGAGATCAAGTCATAACGTAGTTCAAATGAGTGATGGTTTTGATGATGATTTTGCCGTACACAGTTTATGCTCTTGCAGGCCAGGAGCGTTTGGTGCCGTTTACAGTTTCAGCTCGTGCAGGCAATGAGCGTTTGTTGTCACCTTTTAGGCTCGTGTGAACAAGGAGCTTTTGTTGCCGTTTGCAGTTTCAGCTCGTGCAGGCAAAGAGCGTTTGTTGTCACCTTTTAGGCTCGTGCGAACGAGGAGCGTTTAGTGTCGTTTGCAGTTTCAACTCGTGCAGACAAGGAGCTTTTGTTGTTTGTCAAACGATCTTAGAGAGGCATTCCTTGCAATCTTCATAGCAAGGAGTCTTGACTGAGTGATTGAAGAAGTCTTTGGGGAAGAAATCGCGCATCGTGATGGCAACGGACGATCTTTGTGTCATAATTTCATCATCCTCAACATTTTCATGTAGCTTTGAAGGTTGACGGTAGCTGCTTTGCCCCCTTTCCGATTGGTGAACTTGTGGAGGAGACCTATGTTTCTTGTGCATTTTCTTTGGAGTGACATAAGTCCATCCTTCAACTTCACTTGACTTGACTGACATGGTTTTGGAGCATGCCCCCAGCGGTTGAGGTGAAGATTTTGAGTTCAAAGAGCCAGAAGTGATGGTGGTATAGTCTGACTTCACCACATCATTAAGATCTAGCTCGATGATCCCTTTCTGAGCCAACTTCATGATGAGATCTTTTAGCACAAAGCACTTTTCCGTCGGATGACCAATGAAGCGGTGGAATTTACAGTACCTTGGACTGTCAGTACGGTTCATCTCTTCCGGCCGTCTACACTCAGGTAGGTTGATCACTTTTTTTTCCAGCAAGTCATCTAACATGGCAACCACGTCAGAGTCGGGGAATGGATAAGTCTTCTCCTCAAGCTCCTTCAAAGTGCGTCTACGTACCTCTTGATCACGAAAAGCTTCGGTTTGAATCGCCTTGCCTCGTGTATGGGTTTTGACTGGAGTTGTGTTGAGCGTCATTACTTCCTTGGTGGGTTTCCACGCAGCCTTATCCACCTTGGGCCCCAAAACTTTGTCATTCTTGTAGTCGGCGATCTGTTCTTTCTTCCCATGACGGGTGATGCTTAACTCCATATCATGGGCGCGGGTGGCTAACTCCTCAAATGTTCGTGGTTTGATGCCTTGAAGGATGTAGTGTAGTCCCCACTGCATGCCTTGAACGCACATCTCGATGGCGGAGGTTTCAGAAAGCCGATCTTTGCAATCCAGGCTTAATGAACGCCATCTATTTATGTAGTCGATGACAGGCTCATCTCTCCACTGTTTCGTACTGGTCAGCTCTAGCATGCTTACAGTACGACGAGTGCTGTAGAAACGGTTGAGGAATTCCCTTTCTAGCTGGTCCCAACTGTTGATAGACTCAGGTTCGAGGTCAGTGTACCAGTCAAAAGCATTACTTTTCAGCGAACGCACGAACTGTTTGACGAGGTAGTCTCCCTCTGTCCCAGCATTGTTGCAAGTTTCAACGAAATGGGCGACATGTTGTTTCGGGTTGCCTTTTCCATCGAACTGCATGAATTTTGGGGGCTGATAACCCCTTGGCATCTTCAAAGCATCAATCCTCTTGGAGTAAGGCTTTGAGTACAGTACGGAGTCGTGCGAGCTTCCTTCGTACTGTGTCTTGATAGTGCTTGCAATCATCTCCTGTAGCTGCTGGATAGAGAGAGATCCCATGGATGTCATTGCTTGGTCTGGCTTCGGCTTCTCTTCAACTTTCTCCACTGGTGGCTCCTCTTCTTCGTCACCTTCTTTCTTTAATAGGCCAATATTTGGGTCGACTTTTACGTCGGGCAGCGCATCTAGTTGGTTGACAAGTGCGGCAATCTGCAAGTCCTTCTCTTCCACAGTCTGTGTGAGCTTTGCGATTGCTTCATTCATCTGAGCTAGCTGTTCTTCAACAGAGGTGACGCCGATGGTCATGACTTGTGCAACCAATAGGCATGACTTTCCTTCAGACATCCAGGGTGCTGATGAAGAAACCCATTGGCCATTTTGGGATGTCATCTTATGCGCCTTAGCAGCATGCTTTGGTGCCCCCAGCAAGGTTAGGTTGATGATAGACTCGCGCCTTTGATGTTCCCTTTGCTCGCTTAGCGGTACCAATTTTGAAGCGGCATGTTGATGAGTGGTTGTGGTGCCAATGGATGCTCCATTCGTGGCGGAAGTGCTTATGCTTCTTCCCTTGGTGGTTGCAAGAACGGCTTGTCCCTTGCTTGATGCCATTGATTTTGGAGGTGTGCTTTGGTTGTTGTCAACTCCGTAACCATACTCCTTCAACTTCTTTTGAGTCTCGGTGAGGTCGCGATCTTTGTCATTGACGATGTTTGAAACCTTCTTTCCAAGATTTGAAGAGGAAGCAAAGTCATGCCTAGCCTTTGACATGAGTTCGTAGGCATTTGGGTTGAAGCCTTCTTCGGTCCTCTTAGTTGGAAGAGAGCTTGGTTTCACCATGACACCATGTTGCGCCTCCAGACGGTTGATGAATCCGGCGGTTTGCAAGTTTTTCTCCTCTGCAATCTTTATCAGCCTTGCAATTGTTTCCTTCATCTGAACCAGCTGTTTTTCAATGGAGGTAGTGCCGATAGTCATGACTTGTTCTTTGTTTGAAGCCATGGACTGTGCTTGAATATCTTGAACGGAGACAGAGATGAGAGGTAGAGATTATCCCACCGGGCGTGCCAAATTTGTGAACACGAAAAATTCCTGAAACAAGAGACAAGAATACGTGTACAAAATATATTTTTTGTTTGTATTGATTTTGGGGTTACAATCTCTTTGTAATTTGATCCTCTGATTCTATCTTCGTAGGGTGAAGGTTTGTGGATGAGCTGTTGATCCAAAGGGCCGTCGGGGCTTGATCTAGGGATGAACAGTTGATGAACGGATCTTCGAGGGCTTTTGGGCTTGATCTTGAAGACTGGATGTATGGATTTCTTCAAGGGCTTTTGGGCTTGATCTTGAAGGTTGATGGATGAGCGGATCTTCAAGGGCTTTTGGGCTTAATCTTGAAGAACGATTGGATGTGTGGATTTGTTGAGGTTGTTGATCCAAAGGGCCGTTGGGGCTTGATCTTAGGATGAACGGATGATGAACACTTTCTTCAAGGGGCCGTCGGGGGTTGATCTTGAGTCGGTGGAAGTTCTTCAAGGGCCGTTGGGGCTTGACCTTTGAAGGAGGATTTGACGAAGAACGAAGAGTGTTTTCTTGATCCTTCGGGATTTGCTTGAGAGCTTTAGAGTTTCGAGGCTTCAAGGTTTTGGTGTGATGTAAATTCCCTTCTTTCTTTCTCTTCTTCCTTTCTTTCTTCCTCTTCCCTTCTTTCTTTCTTTTTTTTGAAATGAATGCCTTGGCCTCCTATTTATAGAATTCCAAAACTTGATTTTTGGATTTAAATAATCAGATGAAATAAATCATTTCTGCCAGATATTGACACGTGTCCTATTTGATGACCTTTCCAATTTATTTCGATTTTTCGTTGAGTCACACGCTACATGTAAAATTTATGTGACACGTGAGCGTTGAAATTTTAATTATTGGTTAACATTCATTTCACCGAAATTTCGATGTCTACACATACATTTCATTACGAGGTTTTGACATGGCATATCTTGAGCATGATTGGCATACCCTTGAGCATGTTGGGCATATCTATACATACGTACATATGTTTATTTCCTGGGAAGTATACAGGTTTTACGGTGAGGGGTTAGAATGTATTTTATGAAATGGTTTTCAAAGAGCTTTGTTTTTGCCCACTCACGCTTTTGTTTTGCGCCCCTCCAGGTTCTAGTTGCTTAGCCGTTGCGGTGGTTTCCCTTGAGAGCTTTTCGGCGTTCTGACAGACACTCCACATTGTAGGGTCGCCTTCGGGCGTACTACTGTTGTCATTTTATTTGGACTGCTATAGACCTGCTCTGAATTTGTATAGCACTAACTAGCACTTATTCTAGTACTTGTATGCTAGTTTTTAATTATTTCGTACCTTTATATTACTACTTACTAGCTTCCGCACGTGCACATGGCTACGTCACCTTTGAGTGACGGCCAACACGCTCCGATCTCGGTCGGGGTGTGTCAGCTGCAGCTTTGCAAGGAGAAATGAGAGGAGAGCTTTAGCCGTGCCATCACATTCAAGTTTGGATTGCTGGAATGTCTTAGGTGTATTCTATCTTTTGCTTTCAATGTTTAATTTAAGTTATCTTTGTTTAAGTGCGAACATGAGGAACTAATTTCTTTTTAGCTAGAGGTGAATTCAAAGCCATGAACATATATGTGATATGAATTGATTTCCTCTAGTTATTGTTTCGTAAAACATGAATGCGATTTACTTATCTGTTTGATTGATAACTTATTCTTGTATGTTGATTAAGGGTGCACACTTAGTTTGCATGCATGAATTTGATGTTAGAGTATAAGGGAGTTTCACCTAATCGTTATGAACTTATATTTACAAGTAGTGGAAGTCACTAGTCATTATTGTGTTAAGTAAATCCTTGGTATGAGTATCATGCTTTTCATAGTTACAAATGCCTCGTCAATGCTTATGGTTTTCAAAGAACTTAATGACCTTTGATATGTCTTTCTATCATGCTTTTCATAGTTAGGGATTTTGATAAGGATAATTTGGTTGTGATGCGTATTCCATCCAATTCAATGAATTTAGGAAAATCTAAAAGATAACTTGTGCTTTTCATGATTAATTTGGGGCATTGTCATTCATGGTTTAAAGGAATAATAACAGGGAATCGATTTGTGTTGCATGTGTCATGTGTGGAGAATGACCATCTAGCTAGCCATTCACTCATTTAAACACCCAATTTCGTCCAAATTGTTTAGAGTATTTAAATCTGTTTGTTTTTACTTTAATTTCATCCAAATCAATCCCCCCCCCCTTTAATTAAGTGTGTTAGATTAGTTAGAAACGTGTTCAAATTTGTCCAATTTAGTATTTTGAGTCTTTTTAGTTAAAATTCGTCCAAATTACTCCTTAGGTCCTGTTTTGAGTCAATTTAACTTAGTTTGTGTGTTTTGAGTCTATTTAGCTTGTTTTGAGTTGTTAGAGTCTAGTTTTTTGTTTTTGAGTCTAGTTTAGTGTGTTAGAGTTTAATTTGAGTAGATTAGCATCCCTTCTAATCCCCGGCCTATAACGATCCCTACTTACACATACTACAATTATAGGGTTTAATTTGTGTGTTAGAATATATCACACTAGTTATGAACGTTGGTTTATAAAATCCCAACACATGAAAACCCAAACCTACTAGCATAGTATTAAAACAACTTAGAAGTGCGGTCTAGTGATATTCTTCTTCACTTATAAGTGAGAGAACTTAGGTTCAATTCTTACCAAAAGTGAATTTCAATCATATTATTGCTAGCCCAATGTAAGACATAGCCCACTCCCCTACCCCTTGTTGTAGATAATAATTTTTGTTAAAAAAAATCCTAATTGAATATACCTAAATTTTTAACTATTTAATAAAGGGAAAATTACAGTGTACCCTCAGGTTTGGGTGCAAATACAACTTCCTCCATTATCTCTAAAACATTTCAATTTCATACATTTACTTGTAATTTTTTAATATCATACAACTATCATATTTTGTCAAATTAACCGTTAATCAATCCTTGTCTTCATTCCTTTGGAGCCTCTTCTTTTACCTAGTCAATTACACTACGAATTTTTTATAGGAAAATTTTATTTGAACCCATATAACCTCTTTCTACACCAAACTTAAACTTTAAATATAAAATGTCATTATTATCCTATAGCATAATTACTATTAAGTACAAGATACAATTAACAATAAAAATAAGATTTATCAAAAAACCTACATCTAATAATCAAACCCTAACAAAAAAATGACACCACACAGTACAAATCATGTTATTAAAAATTTGATCAGCAATGTAGTTTTTATGTTTATGTTCATGCTTCTTTCTCTTGCACAAAAATGACAATATCCAAATGAATAAGAAGTTTTCTCACCAAATAGAGTTGCTCTTAACTAGATTTTCTATCTTCCTTCGAAGTGCTTGTCATGTATTTTTGTTACTTCTGAGTTTTTTTTTTATTTCAAACGGGTACAATTTGTTTAACTTATTGAATTTTTTTTTATTCAATCTTTCATAGTTTTAGTCCGAATTGCATTTAATTTTTATGATTTCAAAACCTCTCACAGCATAATAGAAGAAGAACAATCTTTGCAACTTATTTCTCCAGAACTCATGATTCAAGACCAGAATGTTAGAAATGCTACTTCTCTTCTACCTCTTATTATTTTGTTTCATGCTATTGCAGATTACTTCATGCCATCAGATTTCAAGTATACGTTTTCCCATAAATGAATTATTTGATTGCCTGCGGTTATTTCTTAATGGAAAGTGCAAATATATTTACTTGGTGCAAAGCAACCTGGAATTTATCGAGAGCAACGTTGTAGAGGATGATGGAAACTCTATAAAGAACAACTATTGAAAGGAGGTCTGAGGAGAGAATATTTTGCTTTTGGTTTTTTATTATCAAATGGGTGTAAAGATAAATAACATATTGAATTGAGTTTGTGAGGGTAGTTTAGGTAGTAAATTTAGGTTTAAAGAGATATTAATAGTTTAATTAAAAATAACTAGCATTTGCTTACACACTTTGTGTGTATGAACACATTTTTTAGAAAATGAGAAAGGAGAGAGGAGGAGAGAGTGTGAGGTTTTTGTTTTTGGTTTTTATTTTATTATTATTATTTTTTAATTTTAAATAGTAGAGATATTTTAACATCATATGTACGTGAGGTTTCAATAAAAAACAGTAAAATTTGGACATGTGAAATTACATTATTGCCCATCATTTTTTTTTGTGTGTGATAGAAGACTTAAGTTGTCTTTTTACCCTCTTCTAGTTGATAAAGAGGGTTTCATTAATTAATAAAGATAATAGAGATATGAGTGCAAAGAGTAAGTTGAGTATAGAAAGAAGTTATATGGGTTAAAATAAAATTTTCCTTTCTGGTATTAATGAATTTTAGGGATTTAGGGGTCCAAGAAATTAGGGTTTTGATTTGATATAAGAAATCTGCTGCTTGGAGTTGGAGGCCTTGGCAATTGACATCTTTCAATTCTGGAGGAGGAGTTTGTTCTTTTTATTTTTCTTGTGCAAGTATGCATTTTTCTTGCTCAATTTCAATGCGTATGAATGAAATGCACGCGTGATCGTCGAGTTTCGTTTATAGAATGTCTATTTGAATGTGTTTTGTAGTTCAAGTTTGAAGTTTGAAGTTTTAAATCCAGCGTGCTTTCAACATGAAACACATGCTCTGTATCTTCAAAACCAGATTCATATGGAGATGGATGTGGGACCGATATTATTATTATTATTTTTAAAAATAACACAGCACGTAATACTTTTCCACACAAGTGATTAATCCGGCCAATATTTTCTGAATTCTTCCATTGACTAAGCAGATACAAGTACATCTTAGTTTCAAAGTGTCATAAATGTCAAATGTCAAATGTCAATGGAAGACCTTTCCTCTCTCTCCCTCTCTCTCTCTCTCTCTTGCCTGCACATTTCTTTCTTTCCCTTCCTTATTTGCCAGCCCTCCTCCTCCTTACCTGCTGGATGCCTGCTGCTGCTACAAGTAGACGTACATATTTGATTGATGTATCGTTCTAGCTTAATCGATGATGGGAAACTGCTGCAGAAAATCTGCCAAGTGTGCTCATGCTTCTTCCATCAACTTCTCTGGTACCCTACTACTCTACAGCTACAAACTATAACAGTATCTTTATGCCATGCCGCTAACTTCTCTTATTTTCTTGGGTGTTTTTCTGTTTGCTTGCTTCCCTCTTCTTCCTTCCCATCTGGATTTACAATTTTCAAGAGATCCTAGGTATCATCTCTATAAATTTCTAGAAACCTATACGCATCATGTGTTGGAATGCACTTTTAGCTCAAATGGTTAGGATTATAAAATAAAATGGGTTTTTAAAGATTTTCTTTCCTCCCTTTCTTGTATAAAGACGATCTTTTTACCATGCTTATGATTCTAATGGTTGTACCGGCACAGCAAGGCAGCATCTATACTGTTTTGTGTGTTTTTCTTTTTAAAGTATTTAAGATAATGTGATACAGCCGTGTTTGTATTATTTTAGGGGAATGCGAAACATTCTCTGACCTTGTCATTTGGACATTCTCCCCTCTCCCTCTTCTCATGTTTGTAAAAGAAAGGACACATGGCATGAGGAGGTTAAAGAGAAAGTTGCTAGCATTCCCCAAAGAGAACTGATTTGGGCACACCTTTTCTCCTTCTACACACCCCTGTTTTTTTGTTTAATATGTTTATAGGCCGTGCAGGTGGAGAAAAAAGGAGTGTGGAAGTCACTTCCCTTCCCCAAACATTTAGACCCATGACAAATGTTATCGACACTACATTTCTCTTTGTTATATTACCGTATAACTAATAAAGGCTTTAACCATTCTATCAAGAAATGTTTCAAGGGTGCCATGGCTTCAATTGATCATATTATCCTTATCTTTTTATACATTTCTCTATTCTTATTTCCTTCTTCTCTGTTATAGTCCCATCTCCTATTAGTTAAGGCCAGTCTGGGATTCTTTTATTCTTCTAAGGCCGAGAGGGGTCTATTATCGAGCCATTCGGGCCTATCAGGTCTGGCCAATAATCATTCCTCTTTATGAGATGTCCAAGTGAGATTATTTTGTACTTTTCCTGGGTATCTTGAACATATGATCTCATCGTCTGGTCCTACAAATCATGGTCTCATAGTCTTAATTACCAACTAATCAGCACTGATCGTTTCTGATGGCAGTACCGAAAAGGCCTTGACATGTGTTGATGTGTGTAGTCTAGGCTCTTATACTTATTTTTTTTCTTGATAATTGTAGTTTCAGTAATCTTTAAATGTTCTGCATATTGTCTGTTTTTGTTTGGACTGCAGTCTGAAGAGCTTATTAATATTCATATGGGTGCACTTCACTATGGTCATTTGTCTATTCATTTGTTATTTTTCATGCAAAGAAATTTGAAGGTGATATTTTTGTAGCTTTCTTACCTCTTTCACCTTTTAGGAAGTACAAAGTCTAATGGCAAGCAACAGATGGATAGTACCTCTTGCTCGCAGCAGTCGACGTCTGGGAATTTGAATAAAGCTTTAGTAGCATCCAAAGCTGATATATCTGTCCCTACCAACGTCAAGTCCTTCAGTTTCAGTGATCTCAAAAATGCTACTAGGAACTTCCGCCCAGAGAGTCTGCTCGGAGAGGGAGGGTTTGGGTGGGTATTTAAAGGATGGATTGATGCAAACACATTAGCTCCCACTAAACCTGGAACTGGGTTAGTGGTGGCCATCAAGAGGCTCAAGCGAGAAAGCTTTCAAGGCCACAAGGAATGGCTTGTATGTACAATCGGGACCTTTTTTTAGTCTTGTTTTCATTTTGACCTTTTTTTTTGGTAATTATTTTCATTTTGATCTTGCTATTCCTCATCTGAAGCTCAAATCTTTTTTTCAACCATTTAGGCGGAAGTGAACTATCTTGGTCAGCTTCGCCATGAAAATCTTGTGAAACTCATAGGGTATTGCTCAGAATCTGACAACAGACTTCTGGTTTATGAGTTCATGCCAAGGGGAAGTTTGGAGAATCATTTGTTTAGAAGTGAGTACGAGTATCCTTTTCCCCTATGTATTTCAAATTTTCAATTATTCATGTTGTTTCTTCTTACCAATTTGCAAGTAAGTGTGTTACTTGGTAATCGTACTTGTAGATAGATATATTTATTAATTTGTTACCTGTTTAAAATTTAATTATTGTTTCAAACAAATGATCGCAATAATTAACCAGGAAAAGGACTAAAATTTTAGTGTTGTAAGATGTTGAATTTGGATCGATATCAATTGACGATGGCTGCTACTACTGCCAGGTAGCTTATACTATTTTAACTTAGATGCCTCACTGCTTATGATTGTGAAATACTGAAATCTTAATTTAACCTGCACTCGACTAACTCAGCATTTTGAGAATCGGTCTTCCATTAATAACTTTGAGCTTTCTCTGGTATTATGTTGTTTCAGATGTTTTTTTTTTTAAGAACGTATACTGAATCTCGATTTAACATCCATCCAGTTAACTCTTGAGTTTTAATAACAAAAATAGTGGAAGTTTTCACTGGATTTGTTGCATATAGCGGGGTAGCATCCTTTGTGAAGAAAATAATACATCCGGAACATATTTATTTACTTTGATGACATATTTATGGAAGTTCTTAGGCTGATTAGGTGTCCTGCTTTCCATTGTTTAACCATGACCATGTAATGGGTAGAACTCAGGAACTTGTTTGCTGACCATATTGATTGGTAGCCACAGTAGGAGACAATTTTTTTGGTTTCTTATAGAAAATGCAGATATTTTGATCTATTTTTTGGTTTCTTAGTCATGGGACTTGTGTGGCAATTGGACTGATGTGCTTTTAGCATCTAGGATGGTTAGATAATCCGCATATTAGCGTTCCTCTGTGGTTTCTGCTTTATGTTTACTATGGTTTGATCCCTTTAATTTGTCTATTCCTTGATCTGTTCATGAAAACATATATTTCAACACTTGCCAAAAACGAAACATTTATCAAATATACATTTTTTATAAGTTCCTGAATCGTTACCTTGTTCTTTGTTCTTCTGCAGAAGGTGTTCAACCTATCACTTGGGCTGTTCGGATGAATATTGCAATTGATGTTGCACGGGGGTTATCTTTCTTACATAGTTTAGATGCTAATGTCATCTACCGTGACTTGAAAGCTTCCAACATTCTACTTGATTCGGTATGCTTTCACATCAAAAGCTCCAGTTTGAGAACGATTGTGCCACTTGTAATCACAAGCCCAACAGAACATTAATCTAATTTATGCAGGATTTCAGTGCTCGGCTATCAGATTTTGGGTTAGCAAGAGATGGTCCTACTGGAGATAATACTCATGTTTCAACCAGAGTGGTCGGAACTCGAGGCTACGCTGCACCAGAATATGTTGCTACAGGTCAGTATTTTTACTGGTAATCCTGAAAAAAGTAACACCTGCAAACAAAAATTCAGCTACAGAAAGAAAAGAAGGAAGAAAGAAAATGTAATCTTAGCATCATTTTAAAAAGTAAATAAAATTGATGATTGACTCGATCATACGCTAACTTATCTCACTAATTACTAACGGATGACATGCAAAGTAAAACGTATGTATTGAGTAGTTAGAAGGTTCTTTGACAATAAAAATTAGAACAAACAAAAGGAAACTAGGGAATAAGTGTCTAGGATGCGGATGGAACTGAAAGACATTATAAATAAGCGATCCTCTAACTTATAACTATTCAAACATCATGTATTGTGTGGAAACTAGTGCATCTACTAAAGGACATTTTCTTCACTATATGGTTAAAAATGAGCAGGTCACTTGTCGCCAAAGAGTGATGTGTATAGCTTTGGGGTAGTTTTGTTAGAGCTACTATCAGGGAGACGAGCAATGGACGATGAGAGAGCTGGGAGTGTCGAGGAAACATTGGTGGATTGGGCAAAGCCGTTCATAAGTGATAGTAGACGAGTTTTAAGAATCATGGACACAAGGTTGGGGGGTCAATACTCGAAGAAAGCAGCCCAAGCTGCAGCTGAACTTGCCTTACAGTGCTTCCATACAGACCCAAAATATAGGCCACTCATGATTGATGTTCTAGCCACAATGGAACGAATCCACCCAAAGGACACGTTACGAACTCAACAACACAAGTTAGACGATCATGGGGTCAAGCACTTGAACCATCCTCACACGTAACAATTTCAAATACAAAATTGGAATAAATTTGTTTTCCTCATACGTATAAGGAACTTTCATACTCCATATATAGACATATATATATGTAGCTACCACAATTGTGCCTTCTAGGTTGATTAGTCGTAAAAACAGAAGAAGAGACGCTTTGTTGTAATACTTGCTTTGAGAGATAGTGAGATTGTACAACTATCACAAGAATTAATAATCTATGTGTATGTAAAGCTTCCAGTTTTCCTTCCCTCTTAAGGGAACCAAAATTTTGTTTACAACATGCATATGCTTGTTTTTCATTTCCATCTTTTTTCTTCGGTATGTGAAGGTTTTTCTTCTGGTACTGATTTCAGTTTTCAAATAAAAAGAAAAGTGAAGCTGTTCAACTTTTCTAGTCCAAGAATCAAAAGAGCAATTGACAGTCCATAGCTTTTTGCGGTTATTTTTTTGGGAGTAAGAATGATTTTTGGGTAAATATCGTTGGAAGTGCCCTAAAATTCAATCACAAGACTGATAGGTTACAGACATTTCCCATATTAAACTATTTAGTTTAGTCAAATGGCAATAAATATTGTATGCAAATGTCTCATAAATAATTATATGTTTGCATGATAAAGTCGAAGGAATGTCTAATAGAGAGATTGTAATCTAAAGAAGTTAGATATATGAGACTTTTTTCTCTCATACACATATCCTAGATGTTCATGGTTATAGGATTCCTAATTGGGCATTGACGTTCCGTTAAGATCAATACATACTATGCCTTCTCTCTTGAGAGAATGACATCTTGAGTCATTAGTGTGAAAAAGACAACAAGACGAGTATGTAGGTGCTTAATAGAAAATGAGTTTACTGAATGTGATCAAATGAGAGTTCTTATTTGGAAATTTTTACTGATATGTCAAATAAGAAACTCTAATGTTGCAATAGTGCAATTAGTCCTTAGCCTTGCGACGAGGGTGCCACTACTAGGAAGAGAGCTATCTAATTCCATCCGTATTACTTCGTGTTAGGGTTTACTTTCCCCATGTCGCGTCTTTTCCCGAAGGTGATCTGCTCCATGAAATGCACACCTACCCAGTGTTCCTCGAATGCAGCTCGTGCGTAGGTGAGGTTCTCAAACTTGAGTAGATTATTTGATCTTGGCTTGACCATAAATGAGTTATGGTACTTCTTCAAAATTGGCCACAAGGAAGGCATAAGGCAACTAAGGTCTCGCTATAGACTGCTTAATGCTTCTTGCAAAGGCGATCATGAGTGGGTGAGAGACACCTTGGAGGTTAGTGGAGAGTGGGAGTCTGACTCTTCTCCTGAGCTGTATGTTCCAACTGTCTTTATCAATGGTAAGTGAACTGCTTCATTCCTGGCCTGCTTGAATTTTTGTTGAGCTGCTCCATGACTTTAGTTTACTGATCGTCATTCTTACTTTATATAGATTCGAAATTTGGCTCAACTCCAAGGACCTCGCCGAATATGAAGAAAGTGCACATCGCCTTGGGCATTCCTATTGAGTACCATGAATGACGCTGGCTACTCAGTCATTTTCGTTAGGAGAAAGGCGGGCTACCTCAGAAGGAAGAGATAAAGCGGATAAAGGATGAGGCACTTGCTCATCCGATCGTTACTGTAGAGCTTGTCGCCAACTAGGGTGGAAAGAAGAGATCTTCCTCACTTGCTTGTGAGCCTTTGGCTGAGAAGAAGCCAAAGACTTCTTCTGCTGCTCGCAAGGGCTTGTCAGCTGCTGAGAAGCTTGTCATTGACTTAACTTCTCCAAAGAGGATGAAAAAGTTTGTTGAGCCTGAGCCTGTAAAACTTGCTGTTCCGAATGTGACCACATCCATTGTTGAGAGACTTGCCCAACAAAAGGGTTTGGTGGTGCCCCTGGTGTCCAAGTTTGTATTAAAGTGTCCGTCAAGAGCTAAGTCTGGTTCGACTTCTAAGAGGCTCGCCATTATGAAAAGCGGAAATGTGGATTCTGCTGCTAAGTTGGCGTTTGGGCTTGTTCCTCATTCTAACATAACTGACTTGTATGCTAAGAAGGGGAAGTTTGCTCGCACGGGCAGTTATGTAACATCCACCGAGTCTGAGGCTGGTGAGTTTCCCGAGATTTGTGCGTTGCTGAAGGCTGACCTGCTTGAGGATGTTGATGCATGCACCGAGTTCGTTGACAGTGTCGGGAATGTTGTTATCCGCTCAGAGTTTGTTGACAGTGTCGGGAAAGTTGTTATCCGCTCATACTCTTTTACGAAGCATCCTACCTACTTGAGAAAGTCCTCATTGATTGCCACAATGCATAAGACTTTGATCCTGGCAGCTGAGTTTATGCGCGTTGATTAGGATGCTGTCAAGTGTGCTAAGAAAGCCGAAGTGGTGTTGATGGCTCAGCTTCGCTAGGCAACTGAAAAGATCGAGAAACTCGAATCTGAACTCGCTGTTTTGAAGAGGTCTAATATCTTTTCCCCCACTTCTATGCAACTAAAGATCGCTCATCAGAAGGTCACCCATTTGAAGGCTAAGCTTAGTACGACTTAAGCGATGTTAGAAGCTGCAAAGACGGAAATCAGTTGTGTTTCTCCGATGGTCGAGGACCTTGAGCGTGTCAATTCGGAGCTATGATCTGCTTGTCTTGCCAAGGACGAAGAGCTTGCCTTCATGCATGCTGAAGTGTCTTGTCTCAAAGAGGTTGCCAGTAAGTTTGAGTCCAAGGAAGTGGAGCTGCAAGGTGCGCTGTCTGTTAGCGAGAACCTAAGAAAATAACTAGATAAGCTGCAGGGTGTTCACACTAGGCTTGTTGAAAAGAATGAGAAAGTTAATCATGAAGAGCTTACTTCTTGTCAGGCTGATTTCTACAAGCTTGGCTATGTAGACCATCTTCAGGGCAGGCCATCTGATTATGAGTTTTCCAAGAAGGACTTCGAGACTTTCTCCATTTCTCTAGTTGATCTGCTTGATTTCTCATTTGAGGCTACCTTTGGTAGAGCAATTGAGGGTAAAGCAGTCTAGGTATAGGCGGCTGCGGATAAACTGCTGGAAGCTTGGGCTGTTAGAAGTGGTGCGGTTGCTCAAGGCCTGGCAGTTGAGGAACCAGTGGTTACGCAGACTGCCAATGAGTAGTCTTTTTGCTTAGACTTAGGAATTTCTTCTTTTCCTTTTTGTTTTGCTTTAGTTGAACTTTGTTAGCTTTCGAGCCGGTTTATCAATTTGCTAGAAATTTAATAAAAAACTTTCCTTGTTTTGCTTCATCCTTCTATTTCGCCATGGTTTTTACAAAACTTTATCCTAGGACAGTCTGCTGGGTGAGTTGCTGATGCGAGAATTACTTGACACTCAAATTAAACCCTCGTTTGACAATTGTAGTAGAATGGATAAGTGAGGGATCGTTCTAGACCGGGGATTAGGAGGGCTTGCTAAAACCTTCTAAATTGACTTAAAAACATAAAAACTAAATTAAAATACTCTTAACAAGACTACTATGACTCAGAATGGCTTTGAAAAACTCAAATTGTCTAAAACAATCAAATTGACTCAAATAGAAGCTAGAACTTGATTTAGATGAATTTGCAATTGTTTATGACTCCAAAAGCTTAAAGATACAAAAATAAAACAAATACGAATGATTAAGACTTAACAAAATAGGGGGGGAATTGTGGTTGGACGATATTAAATTAAAAAGACAGAATATAATTAAAGGCAAAATGTAAATATGAATGTGATAAAAATATGGATGATGGAATAGCCAAGGGGTTCTTCTCCACACATGTTACACTTGCAAACAAAATTGATTCTCAGTTGGTCTTTCGATAAGTTGTGAAACTCAATGCTCCAAGTTAATTAGATCCGCTTAGATTAACTTTCAGATTTCCCTAAATTCGTTGGATTGAATGGAATACGCATTACAACCAAATTATTCTTAATCAAAGTCCCTAACTATGGAATACGCATGATAGAGACATTTAACCAAGATCATTAAGTTCAACGGAAATCATAAACATCGACGAGGCATTCGTTACTATGGAATACGCATGAAACTTATGCCAAGAATTCGTTTAACGCGATTGTTTATAAGCAACCTCTACTACTTGTGAATATAAGTTCATAACGATTAGGTGAAATTCACTTATATTCTAGCGTCATATTTATGCATGAAAATTAAGCTTGCAATCTCAATGAACATACATAAATAAGTTATCAATCAAACAGTTAAACGAATTGAATCCACAACTTATGAAATTCCAACCAAACGTAATCAATTCAAAATGCAAATATAAACATAGTTTCGAATCACCCCCTAGCTAAAGGGGGTTTAGTTCCTCATAACTTTGAAATCAAAGAAACACCTAAACATTCCAACAACTCAAACGTGAATTGTATGAACGTTTAGGCACTCTTCTCTTCCCTTCTCATACGTACAAAACAAAGAGAATTAAATTTAAACTTTGAAATCAAAGAAACACCTAAACATTCCAACAACTCAAACTTGAATTGTATGAACGTTTAAGCACTCTTTTCTTCCTCGTTGTTGTAGCACAAGGTCTAAGGTGAGCTTTGGGGATTATGTGAAGTGTTTTGGAGGGATGGGAAGTGGTTGGATAGTGGCTGCAATGAAGGAGAAAAACTGCACAGAAAATGGAAGTGTTTGTAACTGAAAATGTGTATGGAAGAGTGAATGAATTTTGAGGAGTGTTGGATGCTTATTTATAGGTGAAATGGGGGAACAAAAGAGGGAATATTGCAGCTAGGAGGGGATGAATGATTATGGGTGCATGTGTTTGGAATAATGAAGGGGGAATGTATGTAATAAAACATCTAGGAAAAGTTATGGAAAGTTGGAAATGGGAGTGGGAACTCACGGCATTGTTGGGTTGTTTATGGGAGAATAAATGTATGATAATGGCTAAATAATTAAAGGGAATGAATGGGAGTGACACTAGGTTGGTTATGCATGTGAATGCAAGGAGGAAAGCTGAAAATGCAAGGGAAGCTCACGGCACAATGTTGTTTTGCTTCTTGAAATGCATGTGAATGCATTTGAGTGTAATATGAAAAGAATGACTAATTAATGTATGTAGGGTTGATATGCATGTGAATTAGGTTGGAAAGAGGTGGAAGTGGAATGTTATGCAATGATAATGTCTTGTAAAGATGCTAATAAATAATGCATGTAGGGTTAGCTAGGTTGGCTTTGTTTGGGTGCATGTATGTTAATGGTGGTTTTGCATGTGAATTGATGGATTGTTTTTGATGGAATGGATGGTTCTTTGCATGGCTATAAGGGATAGAATAAGAGAGAATGGGCTAGGCCCTTTGTTTTATGTCCAAAGTGAAAATAAGGCCTTCAAATTCGTCCAAACTTTGGCTCCATGGATAAGCTATCCAATCCATGCCCAAAAATGCTCCAAATGGCCTCAAAATGCACTTTCTTGCTCCCTAAGCCCTTAGAACCTGAAAACACACAAAAGAAGCATAAAGAACTAAAATAACTAAAGAAACATAACGTAAATGTACGAGAACAAGCCATTTAAGTCGCATGAATATGCTCCTATCAAATACCCCCACACTTAGCTTTTGCTAGTCCTCGAGCAAAACAGAATAAAAACAAATAAACAAAACGACACTAAACACGTAAAACACAACCTAAACCTTCCAACAACCGTCTTAGGGATTTCCAATGCACATGACATGTTAAAAATCATCATTCTCACAGATTTTTAGTCATCTTCACACTTAAGTACATTCTTAATCATAGTCACCATATACTAGTTCACAATTAAGCATTTAAAACCATGTTTTGAATGTAGTAACATGCCTTAGAGAATTTGCTCAATTCCTTACAAGATATGCACTCGATTTTCACTCAGAATTTCTAACTACACACCCTAATCTAGTCATATGTGAGAAGATTGATGTAAACATGAAAACGAACACTCACATATATGTATCATAAAGAGAGCAATTTCTGGAGTTAATAAGCATGTTTAGGTATGATCTCATGAATGGAATGCTACTACTTAGAATGAGAACCAGTGATTCCATAAGCTCATATCAATTTCAAACTCCGCAAATTGAAACACATAACACTCAAGATAGAAGTTGAGGGAGGTAACGGGGCTAAGGGTAATGGTTTAACAAAGAAAGGTAGAGTACACAAACGTTCTTAAAGCAATAGTGAGCAAAGTATTGAATTAGGCACTTAGAATTCCCTTTAGAACGCAGAAGTTAACTTTGAACACCCAAGGGGAAGTCACAACACTTAGGGCCATATTCAAACTTTTTGGGCCCTTTCATCAACAATCACACTTGTGAGTCCATTCTCACTTATTTTCACTCTTTTTCTTTTCTTTTCTTTTCTTTTTTTTTTTTTTTTTTTTTTTTTTTTTTTTTTTTTCCCGTGCCTCCTTTAAGACTTAGGCACATACATACACACAAAAATCCCTTCCCCCACACTTATTTTCTGCAACATATTAATAAAAAGGAATTCAATTAAGTCATGCTCACTATCCTTTAAGAACAAGGGTATAGGAAAGTCCTACTCTAGGCTAGGTAAGGGGTGATGTGGGTTAACAAAGAATAAAGGCTAAACGAGGCTCAACGGGGTTAAAACTTACAATAAATACGAAATATGGGAAGTAAGGCTATTTGGTTATGGTGGCAACTACACAACTTCATCTTGATATATGTTATGCAATTCAATGTCATGCTTTGAATGAAACGGATATAAGTTCTAGCATTTAGTTCTATCATGATACAATTGCATTCTAAGTAGTAACCAAGCAAGGAATAATGAGATCATGCAACAACTTTAGAAAACAAAGAATCACAGAAAATAACTCTCCAAAGAAGGTAATGGCTCGAGTCTCACAGGGTTGTAGCGTTTGTTTGAGTTCCTTCCTTCAAGCATGTTACAAAAACGAATTTTTCTTTTATGATTGCATGTGAAGTCATATATTATAACCATAACTAAGCATAAACCAAGAGTAAATCAAACTTTTCTCTATGTTTATAACTCTTTCTAACCGTCATGCAATTATAAACCAAATCCTTAACATTGTGTTGGAAGGTATCCTAAGACACAAACTCACAAAAACGACTCAAAACACTCTTTTTAGGCTTTTCAAAACAATTTTTCAAATTTTTATGTGCTTTTCGGAGTTATAAAACAACACACACTAAAATAGTTTTAAAACAGTGAGAAACAACATGTGAAGTGATAGGTGATAAAATCCAACGAATTTGCATCAAATATACTTAGTTACCCCCCCCACACTTAAATCAAACATTGTCCTCAATGTTTTAAGCATAGATTCACACAAAGCATAAGTAAATACACAAAAAGCACTTAAACATACTAAACATGGCAAAATGTAATTAACAAAGAGAAGAGTTTAGGGACGCAAATCTGGTTATGGAGTGTAAATTCCATCTTCTCTTTGTTGATTGCAATGAGGCTTGATCTTGATGATCCACAGGCTTACTCTCGAACTGGTTTCCGCCCATCATTGATTTTCCTTTGTGCTACTGGGCTGGAGGATTCTTTTGGTCTTCCCCGAAGGTCTGAGCTTATCCCTTTTGTCTGTTTCTTTGTTCAATCTGTGCAGGAGTGGTCCCTTCTCTGGAAGTGTATCAACCGTTGAAGATGACTACTCGAGAGCAACGCTAGGTAAGCAATCAGGAATAGGTTCCAGGCAGTTGGCTCCAGATCGGAAGACTGACTCCAAGTGCCGGCTGATTGCTTCTTTCACTTTGCCATGCGAGTAAGAACAAGGACAAAGAAAAAGACAGGGAGAGAGCATGATATGAGATACTTTTGCTTTTGACCTTGATGATATGAGATACCTTTGCTTTTGAAGAAGCGGTGAAGGAATCAGCGCATGTATTTCCTCCTGGGTCATATGTACTCCAGGTATCTGGTATCATCTTTGGGGAAGAAGAAAATTTTGAGTAATTCAAAAGGCTTTGCTGGGAGTGCGCCCTCAGAGGTGAGAGAGAGTTGGGCATTTTTCTTCAGGTTTACCCTGCCATAAAAGACGAAGGTCGACATATATAGAGATAATATCAAGTGGTGGTACTTTTTACCTTCGTCGACAAACGTTTTGATCCCGCAAATCCGGCTTTTTGAAATAATGGCGCCTCTTCGATCTCTGAACACGCCTCTTCGATTTCTGAGCAGGCGCCCCTTCGAGTGCTGAACGACACGTGGTAGTGCAGATGCGGCTCCTTTTGACAAAGCTGCACTCGTCTTCTGAAAAGCTGAGAAAGTGTCGCCGAACTTTGCGCTTGTCGGCTAAAGACGTGTAATTGAGATGATGGCCTCCACGTGTTATCAGCTTTGTCAGATATCTTTTGACAAAGCTGAACGCGTTTTCTGAAAAACCGCGAAAGCGTCGTCGAAATTTGCGGAGGAAAATCCGGATCTCTGAATCGGTGGACGCGTCGCCATGGCTTTTTATGGAGCTATCGATCACCCCAACAAATACACTCTGAAGAAATCCCATTCTTGAAAAATCGACTCCGGCCCTTTGAGAATTAACTCCAACCACCCCTTCTTTCTGAACACTTTTGAAAAATGGCAAACTCATCGAACCTTAGCTTGGAATTGAGCCTTAGCAGTGATACGGGCGCGCCGCGTCAAGGTAACGTATGGCGCCCTTCTTTCTTTTCTTCTAACGGTCCTCTCACAGGTGAAGACTCCGTGATGCAGGACGCCACAACAGCTACAATAGTAGCTAGGAACCTCCTCACTCCGAAAGATAGCAGGCTGCTGTCAGGACGGTCCGATGAGCTGGCCGTTCAAGAGTCCCTCGCACTTAGTGTTCAGTGTGCGAGTTCTGTGTCCAACATGGGCCAACGCCTGCTTGCCCGCTCCCGTCAGGTGGAATCATTGATGGCAGAAGTGGAAAGTCTCAAGCAGGAGATCCAGCAGCTGAAGTATGAGAATAGAAGTTTGCACGTGCTTGCAAACAACTATTCGACGGGCATGAAGAGGAAGCTTGATGAGCTGCAAGAGTCTGAAGGTCGGATTCACAGTGACCGTCAAAGGTTCTCGTCTTTCCTCCAGAGGCAACTTTTTCCTGGCTCATCCAGCGCTTGGCCAAGTATTGAGGCCTGGAATGCTCTATCTTCGATGCCTTCTGCTCCTATGCCTTCTGTTCCTACGCCTTCCGCTCCGATGCCTTCTGCTCCTACGCCTTCCGCTTCAAGAGTAAAGCCACGTAGTGGGGCCTCAAGCAAACACCCTTTGTGAAGCACCATCTTTCTTTGTTTAGCAGTGCCTATCAATAAATCAAACATTTTCTCAATGTTACAATCATAGACTCACATAATTAATAAACAAACAAACAATAACAACTAAACAACCTAAGTAGCGCTAAGACACAAACAAACACCAAAATGACTCAAATGACTCTAAAAACACATATTTTTGGGTTTTTCAAAAGATCTTTTTTTTTTTTTTTTTTTTTATTATTATTTTTTTTTTTTTTATCAAATTTTCGAAGTTTTATACCAAGACACTATAAAACACTCTAAAAACGCTTAAAACAGCAAGAAACAACATTCTAAGTGATAGGTGAATAAATCCCACGAAATTCATGCAAATACAAATTGTTTACCCCCCCACACTTAAATCAAACCTTGTCCTCAATGTTTTAAGCAGAAAGTCACAACAGAGCAAGCAAATAAACAAATACGAGAAAGAAAGCAAAGTAAGGCAGTAAAGAAAAAGAAAGGAATAAAAATAAGTCTCTTAAAGGGGTTTTCCAAGTTCTTCTCTATTCGGATGCATGGGTTGCCTCCCAAGTAGCGCTTTCTTTTACGTCTTGCAGCCGGACGGTACCTCCGTTTAAGCTTGACTAGGTTCCACGGCATGGAGGGGTACCTCCTCCACGACATGCTCCTCAAACATCTCGTAATAGGGCTTCAATCGATGCCCATTCACTTTGAATTCTTGCTGCGTCCTTGAACTTTTGATTTGCACTGCACCATGAGGGAAAACATTAGTAACAACAAACGGGCCAATCCATTTAGAACGCAACTTACCAGGAAACAACCGTAGGCGAGAGTTGAAAAGTAACACTTTCTGCCCAACTGTGAAGGTCTTGGTTCGAATCATTTTATCATGGAATGCTTTGGTCTTGGTTTTGTACATCCGGGCATTCTCATAGGCTTCATTCCGAATCTCCTCAAGTTCATTCAATTGGAGCTTCCTATGAACTCCCGCTGCATCTATGTCCATGTTGAAAATCTTCACGGCCCAATGTGCCTTGTGCTCTAACTCTACGGGCAAATGACATGGCTTACCATAGACGAGCCGAAAAGGTGACATCCCAATGGGTGTTTTGTATGCCGTACGATATGCCCACAGTGCATCATCTAAACGTAAGCTCCAATCCCTCCTTGTTGGTCCAACGGTCTTCTCCAAAATTTGTTTGATTTCTCGGTTAGACACCTCGGCTTGGCCATTTGTTTGAGGATGGTAAGGTGTGGAGACCTTATGGTTGACATGGTACTTTCTTAGCAACGCCTCAATGGTCCGATTGCAAAAGTGAGACCCTCCATCACTTATGATTACTCTCGGCATTCCAAACCTAGCAAAAATGTTAGTTTTCACGAAATCTGCAACCACCTTAGAATCGTTAGTACGGGTGGCTTTTGCTTCCACCCATTTAGAAACATAATCAACGGCTAGCAAGATATAAGTGAAACCATAAGATGGAGGGAAAGGGCCCATGAAATCAATGCCCCAAACATCAAAAATTTCAACATTAAAGACAGGGGTTTGCGGCATTTGGTCCTTGGTACCTATGTTACCCATTCGTTGGCAACGATCACAAGACATACAAAAGGTTCTAGCATCCCTAAATATAGTCGGCCAATAAAAACCACACTCTAAAACCTTGAGGGCAGTGCGTTGTGTGCCAAAATGACCACCACATGCATATGTGTGACAAAAGCTTAGAATTGAGTGAAATTCAGAATCATGCACACATCTACGTACAATTTGATCTGAGCAATACTTCCACAAATAAGGGTCATCCCAAACATAGAAACGTGCATCATTTTTAAGCTTATCACGTTGGTGCTTGTTTAGTTCATTTGGAATTTGTTTAGCCACCAAGTAATTCACTAAATCTGCATACCATGGTTCACTTACCTCAATGGAAAGCAGCTGCTCATCGGGAAAAGTTTCAGGGATAGGTACGGCATGTTCATGCTCCTCGTGGATCATTCGGCTTAAATGGTCAGCCACTACATTCTCGCTTCCTTTCTTATCCCGGATTTCAATATCAAATTCTTGAAGAAGAAGAATCCAACGGATAAGCCTCGGCTTTGCTTCCTTTTTCGTGAGCAAGTACCTCAAAGCTGCATGATCAGAATAAACGATTACTTTAGTACCAATTAAATATGAACGGAATTTATCTAAAGCAAAAACCACAGCTAGAAGTTCTTTTTCCGTCGTGGAGTAGTTCAATTGGGCATCATTGAGAGTCCGAGAGGCATAGTATATGACATGCGGCCGCTTGTCTCTTCTTTGTCCTAGAACAGCTCCTAATGCATAGTCGGATGCATCGCACATGAGCTCGAACGGAAGGCTCCAATCTGGAGGTACAATAATGGGGGCCGAGACTAGCTTCTCCTTGAGTTGGTTAAATGCCGAATTACACTCTCCATCAAACTTGAATGGCACATCTTTTTGAAGCAATCGGCAAAGAGGGTTGGACATCTTGGAGAAGTCCTTGATAAAACGCCTATAGAACCCTGCATGGCCAAGAAACGAACGTACCTCTCTAACCGAAGTAGGAGAGGGTAAGTGACGTACAAGGTCTATTTTTGATTTATCTACTTCAATTCCTTTTTCTGAAACAATATGTCCTAAAACTATACCTTGTTTCACCATAAAGTGACATTTCTCCCAATTCAAGACAAGGTTAGTTTCAACACATCGTTTCAAAATTAAGGTCAGATTATCCAAGCAATTATCAAATGAACTCCCAAATACACTGAAATCATCCATGAAAACCTCAATGATCTTTTCAACAAAATCGGAAAATATACTTACCATACACCTTTGGAAAGTGGCCGGTGCGTTGCATAAGCCAAATGGCATGCGACGATAAGCAAATGTTCCAAAGGGACATGTGAATGTGGTCTTCTCTTGATCATCCGGGGCTATCACAATTTGGTTATATCCAGAGTATCCATCAAGAAAACAGTAAAAGGCATGACCGGCTAACCTTTCGAGCATCTGGTCGATGAATGGCAAAGGAAAGTGATCTTTCCTAGTCATGGCATTTAGCTTCCGGTAATCGATACATACTCGCCATCCAGTCTGAATGCGTGTAGGCACGAGCTCATTCTCATCATTCTTGATAACAGTTACTCCGGACTTCTTGGGAACGACTTGAACTGGAGAGACCCAACGGCTATCGGAGATAGGGTAGATCACTCCGCAATCCAAAAGCTTGATTATTTCCTTCTTCACCACTTCCATCATCGGAGGGTTGAGACGGCGTTGAGCCTCTCGGGATGGCTTAGTCCCCTCCTCAAGAAGTATACGGTGCATGCATGTGGTAGGGCTTATTCCTTTAATGTCGGCCAAAGTCCACCCTATGGCCGTTTTGTGTTCTCGCAGCACGCTCACAAGCTTCTCCTCCTCCATTGCCGTGAGACTTGATGAAATGATGACGGGCAATGTTTCGCCTTTTCCCAAAAACACATACTTCAAATGGTCCGGCAACGGCTTAAGTTCAAGCGATGGTGCCTGAACAACAGAAGGTAGCATCTTAGTGGAAACTGAATTTGAAAGTGAGAGTGGAACCTTACCATATTGTTGTGGTAATGACTCAAGGGCTGCCACAACCTCAATTATTTCTTCACTAGAACCCATTGCAAAGAATTCCTCCTCCTTGCCGTGGCCTTGCATTGGCCCAAATCCTTCATTTTTGCGCTCTATGGCCTTAGTGATGGTTGTTTCCAGGGCGTCCTCATTCAATTCTTCAAGGTATACCTGCGCCAAAGAATTGATAACATCAATGGAAAAACAAGAATGGTCATCAACGGGATATCTCATAGTTTCAGAAATATTAAAATCAATCACTTCCCCATCGAATTCCATTGTCAAGGTGCCTTTGTATACATCAATCTTCGTTCGGGCCGTCTTCATGAATGGCCTACCAAGGAGAATCGGCAAAGATGTAGAATGGGCTGAATCCTCCATGTCTAGGACGTAGAAATCAGCCGGAAAAATTAAATGGTTCACCTGCACAAGCACATCTTCCAAAACTCCTTTTGGATACGCGTTAGAACGATCGGCCAATTGTATAATTACACCATCTTGTTTTAATTCACCCAAATTCATAGATGCATAAATCGAATAAGGCATGACATTTATGGATGCACCTAAATCAAGCATGGCATGTTCAAAACGATTATGTCCAATCACACAAGGAATCGTGAAACTACCGGGGTCTTTGCACTTGGTAGGCAGTTTACGTTGCAAAACAGCGGACACATTCTCGCTTACCTTCACTACCTCTTTGTTTGCCCTTCTTCTCTTTGTATTGCATAGGTCCTTGAGGAATTTAGCATACTTTGGAACCTGTTTGATTGCATCGAGAAGTGGTATGTTCACTTGCACCTTCCGGAACGTTTCAAGAATGTCCTTCTCGCTTTCTTCCTTTTTTTCTTGCATGAACCTACGAGGAAAAGGTACATTGGGCAGATTAGGACGTGAAGTACATGAATTTGAACTTAAATTACCTGATTTGGCCGAGTTAGGGTGATCTGCCTCAGGTTGTGTCTTCTCTTCATCTACTTTCTGGGCAGATGTGGGATTGTTTGGCTCGGTCCCAACTTCTTTTCCACCCCTTAGGGTGATGGCCTTGGCGGATTCGAATCCTCCCTTTGGATTGACTGTGGTTGAGCTAGGAAGCTTTCCTTGCTCTCTAATCTGTCCAAGGAACTCAGAAATCTGCCCTATTTGTTTCTTCATATCCATCATCTCCTTCTCGTTATTTTCTATCCGGTTGTTTTGATTTTGCAACCCCTGCGAAATAGAGGTTAGTAATTGCATAGCTTGATTACTTTCCAAAGACGTACCTGAATGAGATGATGCCGAAGGTTGTTGGGATTGTTGGGGTGCATACGGCTTGGAATAAAAACCAGGGGGGTTTGGCCTAAATCCTCCTTGTTGGGCAGCTTGTTGTGGCTCCCTCCATTTGAAGTTTGGATGGTCCCTCCATCCGGCATTATAAGTGTTCGAGTATGGGTTGTTTTGATTTTGTCCTTGGAAACCAATTGCATTGGCAGATTCCCACCCACCATTCTCGATTAGTTGAGGGCACTTGTCGGATGGATGCCCTTGAATTGAGCACACGCCACAGACTTGGTGTTCTTGTGCTTTTGGACCAATCACAACCTGAGAAACAAGAGAAGTAAGATTAGCAAGTTGTGATTGAATTTCAGAAATAGCACTCACCTCATTTACACTTTGTTGCCGTGGGGCTTCCCTTTGGCCCACTCCTTCATATTGTTGAGCGTTGAGCGCTCGGTTGGCTATGAGAACCTTGGCATCCCTTGGTGTTTTGTCCACCAATGCTCCTCCCGCTGATGCATCAAGCATTTGACGTTCGATAGGAAGGAGGCCCTCATAGAAATATTGAAGGAGAAGTTCCTCCTTCATTTGATGTTGAGGACATGAAGCTACAAGGCCCTTGAAGCGCTCATAATAAGCCGGGAATGTCTCACCATGATTCTGTTGAATACCACTAATTTTCTTCCGTAGGAGAATCACTCTCGAAGTAGGGAAGAATTTCTCCAAGAAAGCACGCTTCATACTCTCCCACGAAGTCACAGTTCCCGGGGCTAGTTCGTAGAGCCAATCTTTGGCCTTGTCCATAAGTGAAAATGGAAAGGCCTTCATCTTCAATATACTCCCATCCACATTGACGGGGGTCATGCTCGAACAAACCACCTCGAACTCCTTCAAGTGTTTGTTGGGGTCTTCCATAGACAAGCCATGGAACTTCGGAATATGGTGTAACAAACTGGATTTGAGTTCAAATTCATCGGTCTTGCCTTGGGCAGCCGTGGGGTATTGGATACAAAGAGGCAATGCATTATCCAGACCCGAGGCCGAAAGCTCCTTGATGGTTCTATTATCTGCTGCCATGGCTTGTTCTTCTTCAAAAATCTGATCCGTGGGCTTTTCTTCTACACCTACTTCGTCTTCTTCAAGCCCAGGTTGTGGTGGAGGTTGTGGTGGCTCTTGTTGACTCCTCGTTCTCCTCAAAGTGCGTTCAAAATCACCGTCAAAGTCGGAGATGTTCTCTATAATAGGCCGAGAGCTACGAGTCATACACAGTACCTAAAAAAAAACAAGGAAACAAACAAACTAAGAATTTGAAATAAGAATGCACGAAAAACAAAATATAAAAATAAAGACAAAGGATTAGCAAAGTTGCTAATCCCCGGCAACGGCGCCAAAATTTGATGCGAGAATTACTTGACACTCAAATTAAACCCTCGTTTGACAATTGTAGTAGAATGGATAAGTGAGGGATCATTCTAGACCGGGGATTAGGAGGGCTTGCTAAAACCTTCTAAATTGACTTAAAAACATAAAAACTAAATTAAAATACTCTTAACAAGACTACTATGACTCAGAATGGCTTTGAAAAACTCAAATTGTCTAAAACAATCAAATTGACTCAAATAGAAGCTAGAACTTGATTTAGATGAATTTGCAATTGTTTATGACTCCAAAAGCTTAAAGATACAAAAATAAAACAAATACGAATGATTAAGACTTAACAAAATAGGGGGGGAATTGTGGTTGGACGATATTAAATTAAAAAGACAGAATATAATTAAAGGCAAAATGTAAATATGAATGTGATAAAAATATGGATGATGGAATAGCCAAGGGGTTCTTCTCCACACATGTTACACTTGCAAACAAAATTGATTCTCAGTTGGTCTTTCGATAAGTTGTGAAACTCAATGCTCCAAGTTAATTAGATCCGCTTAGATTAACTTTCAGATTTCCCTAAATTCGTTGGATTGAATGGAATACGCATTACAACCAAATTATTCTTAATCAAAGTCCCTAACTATGGAATACGCATGATAGAGACATTTAACCAAGATCATTAAGTTCAACGGAAATCATAAACATCGACGAGGCATTCGTTACTATGGAATACGCATGAAACTTATGCCAAGAATTCGTTTAACGCGATTGTTTATAAGCAACCTCTACTACTTGTGAATATAAGTTCATAACGATTAGGTGAAATTCACTTATATTCTAGCGTCATATTTATGCATGAAAATTAAGCTTGCAATCTCAATGAACATACATAAATAAGTTATCAATCAAACAGTTAAACGAATTGAATCCACAACTTATGAAATTCCAACCAAACGTAATCAATTCAAAATGCAAATATAAACATAGTTTCGAATCACCCCCTAGCTAAAGGGGGTTTAGTTCCTCATAACTTTGAAATCAAAGAAACACCTAAACATTCCAACAACTCAAACGTGAATTGTATGAACGTTTAGGCACTCTTCTCTTCCCTTCTCATACGTACAAAACAAAGAGAATTAAATTTAAACTTTGAAATCAAAGAAACACCTAAACATTCCAACAACTCAAACTTGAATTGTATGAACGTTTAAGCACTCTTTTCTTCCTCGTTGTTGTAGCACAAGGTCTAAGGTGAGCTTTGGGGATTATGTGAAGTGTTTTGGAGGGATGGGAAGTGGTTGGATAGTGGCTGCAATGAAGGAGAAAAACTGCACAGAAAATGGAAGTGTTTGTAACTGAAAATGTGTATGGAAGAGTGAATGAATTTTGAGGAGTGTTGGATGCTTATTTATAGGTGAAATGGGGGAACAAAAGAGGGAATATTGCAGCTAGGAGGGGATGAATGATTATGGGTGCATGTGTTTGGAATAATGAAGGGGGAATGTATGTAATAAAACATCTAGGAAAAGTTATGGAAAGTTGGAAATGGGAGTGGGAACTCACGGCATTGTTGGGTTGTTTATGGGAGAATAAATGTATGATAATGGCTAAATAATTAAAGGGAATGAATGGGAGTGACACTAGGTTGGTTATGCATGTGAATGCAAGGAGGAAAGCTGAAAATGCAAGGGAAGCTCACGGCACAATGTTGTTTTGCTTCTTGAAATGCATGTGAATGCATTTGAGTGTAATATGAAAAGAATGACTAATTAATGTATGTAGGGTTGATATGCATGTGAATTAGGTTGGAAAGAGGTGGAAGTGGAATGTTATGCAATGATAATGTCTTGTAAAGATGCTAATAAATAATGCATGTAGGGTTAGCTAGGTTGGCTTTGTTTGGGTGCATGTATGTTAATGGTGGTTTTGCATGTGAATTGATGGATTGTTTTTGATGGAATGGATGGTTCTTTGCATGGCTATAAGGGATAGAATAAGAGAGAATGGGCTAGGCCCTTTGTTTTATGTCCAAAGTGAAAATAAGGCCTTCAAATTCGTCCAAACTTTGGCTCCATGGATAAGCTATCCAATCCATGCCCAAAAATGCTCCAAATGGCCTCAAAATGCACTTTCTTGCTCCCTAAGCCCTTAGAACCTGAAAACACACAAAAGAAGCATAAAGAACTAAAATAACTAAAGAAACATAACGTAAATGTACGAGAACAAGCCATTTAAGTCGCATGAATATGCTCCTATCAGTTGCCTCAATGAAGCAACCGATTTCACGTTGTCACTTAGGTTTTAGTTTCATTTTTGGGGCTTCAAGAGCTTTACCTGCAAGAGGAAAAAAATGCGATATTTCTAACTTATAGAGCCGGTGGGTGAACTCGTCGCCTCCGTAGGAAGCATGCGAGTTCGTGTAGCTACTATAGTTACGAATCTCAGCTTCATATAGCTTCACGAGCCTTAGCCCTCTCGAGGCGTATTGCGTAATTTTTAACCTGTAGAGCTGGCGGCCAGATACGTGCTACTCGTAGGAAGTAGATGGGTCTGTGTAGCTTCTATGGTTATATTTTGGCTTTGAATGACTGATGTGAGAATTACTTGACACTCAAATTAAACCCTCGTTTGACAATTGTAGTAGAATGGATAAGTGAGGGATCGTTCTAGACCGGGGATTAGGAGGGCTTGCTAAAACCTTCTAAATTGACTTAAAAACATAAAAACACAATATAAAACACTATTTAATGCTCGAAGAAAGCAAAACTAAAAATAAGAAAGATTAAGACTAAGACTTCAACGAAATAGGGGGGAATTGGATTTGGACGAATTTAAACTAAAATGAATACTTGGAAACAAAACAAATTGTAAATATGGATTTGACGGAAATGAATGGATGGGAAGCTAGCTAATGGTTCTTTCTCTACACATGATATTTATGCATATGAATCAATTTCCAGTTATTCCTTCATTGAATTATGAACGACAATGCCCCAAATTAACCGTGACATCACTAGTTAACCCTCAGATTTTCCTTATATTATTGGATTGGATGGCATCATTCGACAACCCAAAACATTCTCAAAAGTTCCCTACATGTCATCATAATAGAGATACAATCGAAGATCATTAAGAATAATGAAAACCATAAGCATTGACAAAGCATTTGCAACTATGACATCATGTTACTCATGCTAAGAATTAAACTTAACGCGATCGTGACAAGCGACCTTCACTACTTTCAAGTATAAGTTAGTAACGATTATGTGAAACCTTCTTAAACTTTAGCCACATATTCATGCATGCTAATTAAGTGTCGACCCTCAATCAACAAACACAAATAAGTTAATCATCAAATAGTTAAGCCAATTGCATTCACGAATCAAGAGTTCATAACCGGAATTCATCAATTCATATCACATAAATAATCATGGTATTGAAATCACCCCTAGCCAAAAAGGGTTTAGTTCCTCATAACTTTGAAATCAAAGAAACACCTAAACATTCCAACAACTCAAACTTGAATTGTATGAACGTTTAGGCACTCTTCTCTTCCATTCCTCATATTACAAAACAAAGAGAATTGAATTCAAACATTGAAATCAAAGAAACGCGTAAACATTCCAACAACTCAAACGTGAATTGTATGAATGTTTAGGCCCTCTTCTCTTCGTCTTCGTTGTAGCACAAGGACTAAGGGATGTTGTTGGTGTGTTGAATGGATTGGGTGATTATGGAAATGGAAGAAATGGAGGAGAAAGGGAAGGGAATGGTGCAGAAAATGGAGAGACTCACGGCTAGGGAGAAGATGGAAGTGTTTGTGGTGTGTTGTGTATGAAAATGAGATCCCCCCTAAATGAATGAATGCAAGGGTATTTATAGGAGGAGTGGAGGTGTAAATGGTTGTTTGTTTAATGTGTTTGTGTGGAGGAATGATGAGAAAACAGCTAGGACACATGTGAAAATCTGGTAAGCAAATGGAGTGCACGGCATTGATGTTGGAATTGCATGTGTGTGCTGAAAATAGTGTGTGTATGCATGTGTTTGGGAAGCTTTCTTGCTCATTTTCTGGATGCAATGATGAAGATATTAATAATTAATGCATGTAGGTGGCTGAAATGATGAAGAATGAGTGGTGGAAATGAAAGGGAAAGCTAGAAAAGCATGTGAAGATGCTGGAATTTCAAAGGGAACTCACGGCATTGAAGGTTTTGGTGCATGTGTTGGCTGTTTTGTGTTGTGAATTATGATGAATGCATGTGAGTTAAAGAGGGAGAATGTGGTGAAATGATGAAGTAGGAAGGTGGAAATGCATGTGAGATGTTTGGAAAGGAAATGGGAACCCACGGCATTGAAGTTGTTTTGTTGATGTGTGAATGCATGTGACTTGTTTGTGGAATAAAGAATGAATGGTGGAAATGTGAGTGAATGATGTGCATGTGTGAGAATGCATGTGGAATTAAGAGGAGTATGGAAGTGAAATAAATGAATGATATGTTAAGTGATAAGTGAATGATATGTGGTGAGTGATAAGTGAATGGTTTGATAAGTGATAAATGAACTAGTTTAAAGGGCTAGGGTTTAAGTACATAGAATGGGCCTAAAATAGGTTGGTTTGTATGGCATAATGTGTTTGATTGGGCTAGAGGTTTTCCATGGCTCAAAGGATTTGTTTGATTGGGCTAGGCCCTTTGTTTGATGTCCCCAAAGAGCATACAAGGCTTCAATTTCGTCCATCCTCTTTGCTCCATGATTAAGCTATCCAATTCATGCACAAAAATGCTCCAAATAGCCTCAAAATGCACTTTCTTGCTCCCTAAGCCCTTAGAACCTGAAAACACACAAAAGAAGCATAAAGGACTAAAATAACTAGAGAAACATAACGTAAATGCACGAGAACAAGCCATTTAAGTCGCATGAATATGCTCCTATCAAACTCCCCCACACTTATCTTTTGCTAGTCCTCGAGCAAAACAGAATAAAAACAAATAAACAAAACGACACTAAACACGTAAAACACAACCTACACCTTCCAACAATCGTTTCAGGGATTTCCAATGCACATGACAAGTTAAAAATCATTATTCCCACAGAATTTAGCCATCTTTACCCTTAAGTACATTCTTAATCATAGTTACCACATACTAGTTCGCAATTAAGCATTTAAAACCATGTTTTGAATGTAGTAACATGCCTTAGAGAATTTGCTCAATTCCTTTCAAGATATGCACTCAATTTTTACTCAGATTTTCTAACTACACACCCTAATCTAGTCATATGTGAGAAGATTGATGTAAACATGAAAACGACACTCACATATATGTATCACAAAGAACGCAATTTCTGGAGTTAATAATCAAGTTTAGATATGATCTCACGAATGGAATGCTACTACTTAGATGCGAGAACCAGTGACACCATATGCTCATACCAAGTTCAAATTCCACAAATTGAAACACATAACACTCAAGATTGAAGTCACCGGTTGTAATGGGGCTTGGGGCGTGTGGATAACAACGAAGGGATATGGAAAACAAAGGTTCTTAAAGAAATAGTGAGCAAGGCAATTGAATCAACTTAGAATTCACTTTTGAATGAAAACTCAACTTTGGAACAAAAAGGGAGACAATTTAGGGCCAGAATTGGTGTTTTGAGCCCTTTCTTCAATCACTCAATTTTTTTTTTTTTTTTTTTTTTTTTTAACCGGAATTCAAAACATACTTAAGAACAAGCATTCCTTCCCCCACACTTATTTTCTTGCATAATGTAACTCAAAAGGAATTTATTTAAGTCATGCTCACTATCTTTTAAGAACAAGGGTAAGGACGGTCATATTCTAGGTTAGGTGAAGATAAAGTGGGTTAACAAAGAACATGGGTTAACATGGCTCAACGGGGGTAAAACTTACAACATATACGAAATATGGGAAGCGAGGCTATTTGGCTATGGTGGCAACTACACAACTTCATCTTGATATATGTTATGCAAATCAATAACATGCTTTGAATGAAATGGGCATGATTTCTAGCATTTGGAACTATATGATGAAACGCCTTCTAAGTAGTAACCAAGCAAAGAATAATGAGATCATGCAACGATTTTAGAAAACAAGAAATCACAGATTATACTCTCCAAAGAACGTTATAGGCTCAAGTCTCTCAGGGTTGTAGCATTTGTTTGAGTTCCTTCCTTCAGGCATGTTACAAAAACTAAATTTTCTTTTATGATTGCATGTGAAGTCATACATTATAACCATAACCAAGCATATACCAAGAGTAAATCAAACTTTTCTCTATGTTTATAACTCTTTTTAACAGTCATGCAATTACAAACCAAATCCTTATCATTGTGTTGGAAGGTACCCTAAGACACAAACACACAAAAACGACTTTTAAAACAACTCTTTTTGGGTTTTTCAAAACAATTTTTCAAATTTTTATGGGATTTTCGAATTATAAAACAAAACACACTAAAACACTCTAAAACAACTTAAAAACACCTTAAAACAACAAGGAACAACATTAGAAGTTATGGTGGATAAAACCCTACGAATTTGCATCAAAACACTTTAGTTACCCCCCCACACTTAAATCAAACATTGTCCTCAATGTTTTAAGCATAGATTCACACAAAACATAAGTAAACACACAAAAAACAACTAAACATTTTAAACATGGCATAATGTAATTAACAAAGAGAAGAGTTTAGGGACGCAAATCTGGTTATGGAGTGTAAATTCCCTCTTCTCATTTGTGATTGCATTGATGCTTTGATCTTTGTGATTCCATGATGTGAAAATTATGTTGACACACAAATTAAACCCTATTTGTGACAATTGTAGTAATGAAGTAAGTAGGGATCGTTCTAACCGGGGATTAACTAGGGGTGCTAATCTAATTTGAATTGACTCAAAAACACAAAAACTAAAATTTAATTTGGTCGAATTTGAAAGTGTTTATGACTCCAAATGCTTAAAAACACAAAATAAAACAAATACAAATGACTACGACTCAACAAAATATGGGGGGATTGTGGTTGGATGAATTTAAACTAAATGGGCAGATTGTAAAGAAAATAGATTTTAAGACAAAATTTGGATGAATCAATGGATGATGGGATAGCTAAGGGGTTCTTCTCCACACATGAAATATATGCAACGTAAATCAATTTCCAATTATCAATCCAATAAGTTATGAACCTCGACACTCCAAGTTAATTAGGTCCGCTTAAATTAACCTTCAGATTTCCCTAGAATCATTGAATTGGATGAATATGCATCGCAAACAAATTATTCCTAACAAATTCTCTATATGAACAACATGATAAAGATATAAGTTAGAATCATTACGTTCTTTGGAAATCATAAGCATCGACAAGGCATTTGTAACTATGAAAAGCATGATACGCTTGCCAGGAATCTACTTAACATGATCGTGACTAGCAACCTTCACTACTTGTGAATATAAATTCATAACGATTAGGTGAAACAAACTTATATCCTAGCATCAAATTCAAGCATGCAAATTAAGCGTGCACTCTCAATCAACATACAAGAATAAGTTCTAAATCAAACGGTTAAGCAAATTGTATTCAAAACTTATGCAACAATAATTGGAAGTAATCAACTTATTTCACATATATAATCATGGTTTCAAATCACCCCCTAGCTAACTAGGGGGTTTAGCCTCTCATGTTCACAAAAAGAAAAATACAATTGAATTTAAACATAAAGCACAAAGGATTGATTACACCTAGAACGCCCAACGAATCCACGTGAATTTCGGCGCGTCCAAGCTCCTCTTTCTCCTTTCTTCTTGCTGCGGCAGTGAGGTTAAATGGTGTTGGTGGATGATTTGCGGGTTTAGGGATGTATTTATGGAGGAAGGATGGTATGGTGGCTGGAAGGGTGGAGGAAAGGTGCGGCTGTGTTGGATGGTGGCTGCACTGCCAAGGTGGGAAAATTGCGGCTGTTAGGAATTATTTGTGGCTGAAAAATATATGGGATATGGTGCTGCGGCAGAGAAGGTGATGCTGGAATGGATGGTGAATGGAGGGGCAAGGCTACGGCTTGGAGTAAAAAAAATTATAGGAAATTGTGGCTGCGGCTAAAGGACAAAGAATGGCATTTGCGGATGTTAAGAATTGATCAATGGGTGGCTGCGTGAAGATGGAAAAATTGCATGAATTCAATGGTGGGATGCGGCTACCAAAAACAAAAGAATGGGATAATGGGTGAATAATATATTGGGATTATGGTGGCTACGGATGTAGGTTTTTTGGTGATAGGACCCACGGCAAATGTGGGAAATTTTGGGTGAATTCCTTGCGGCTGCTAGGTTTTTATTTTATGAAATAAAAATGGAAGGCTACGGATTAAAGGGGGGGGGATATGGAAAGGTGCGGCTAAGTATGTAAAACCTAGGGTTTGAAATATGTTTGGTTCCAAAAATTAACCCTAGCTTATTTTTATTAAAGAAAATAAATTCAAAGGCTTCTAGAATTTAGGAAATAAAATCAGAAATTAAAGAGGGAAAGATTAAAGGGTGCGGCTAGGGTTAGGTTAGGAGAAGGAAATAGGGTTTAATTACATAACATTAGACAAAAATGCCCCCCCTTGCACGGCAAGGGAAGGGGAGAAGGGAAAAGTCACGGCTAAGGCTATGTAATTGGGCTAGGGCCTTGGTTTTGTGTCCTAAAGTGCATACAAGGCCTACAAAGTGGCTAGAAAATACGGACGTTTAGATTAGGAAAGGTTACCAAAACGGGAAACTTAGGGTTAACTTTCCTACTTCAAATAGGAAACCTTGTTTGAGTAGGATTCCTCGTTTTGGTAAGAATTCATCGTTGGAGTAGGAATTCGTCGTTTCTTCAAGTCTTCAACTCATTCATTCCTCTTTCGCTCCAAAAGACTCCAATTTGCATCTTCTTTCACACTTTGGCCTTATAATCTGAAAATACACAAAAGTGGCCTTAAACACTAAAATAACTTAAGTAAACACAACATAAATGCACGAGAACAAGCTAATTAAGTCGCATGAATATGCTCCTATCAAATTCCCCCACACTTAACTTTTGCTAGTCCTCGAGCAAAACAAAACAACTAAACTAAACAAAACGAAACAAAACAAACAAAACATAACCTAAACCTTCCAACATTTGCCTCAGGGATTTCCAATGAAACATGACATATCAAAGATCATTACTCACATAGCTTTTAGTATTCCCTCCCCTCAAGCATATACTTAATCATAGTCACCATTCACTAGCTCGCATTTAATCAATTAAAACACATTTTGAATGTAGTAACATGCCTTAGAGAATTCCCTCAATTCCTCACTAGTTATACACTCAATTTTCACTCAGATTTTCTGACTACACACCCTACACTAGTTATATGTGAAAAGATAGATGTAAACATGAAAGACTAGTACTCACATATGTTATAACAAGGAACACAATTTCTGGAGTAATTAAACGTGTTTAGATATGATCTCATGAATGGAATGCTACTACTTAGACGCGAGAACCAGTGACACCATATGCTCATACCAAATTCAAACTCTACAATTGAAATGCACAACACTCAAGATAGAAGCCAAGGGTTGTAACGGGGCTTGGGGTATTGGCTAACAAGGAAAGGTAGGGATAAACAAAAGTTCTTTAAGCAATAGCAAGCAAAGAAATGAAATTGAGACTTAGAATCCACTTAGAATGCAGAAATCAATTGTTAGACAAATAGGGGAGATTCAAACAACTCTTAGGGCCTAATTCATTGTTTTGGGCCCTTACTTCAACAAACAATACTTTTCAACTCTTTTTCACTTCTTTTTCTTTTTTTTTTTTTTTTTTTTTTTTTTTTTCTAACCATGCCTATGGCACATAAACTCATATCAATAATCCTTCCCCCGCACTTATTTTCTACAACACATTAATCAAAGGGAATTCATTCATGCTTACTATGCTTCAAGAACAAGGGTACGGATGGTCCTAATCTAGGCTAGGTGAGGATGATATGGGTTAACAAAGAACATGGGCTAACATAGCTCAATGGGGTTAAACTTAAACACAAAATGAATGAAGGGCACATGGTTGTTTGGCTTTGATGGTGGTCACTACACAACTTCATCTTGAATATGTGTTATGCAAATCAACGACATGCTTTGAATGAAATGGGCATGAGTTCTAGCATTTGGAACTAAGTGATGAAACGCCTTCTAAGTAGTAACCAAGCAAAGAATAATGAGATCATGCAACGACTTTAGAAAACAACAATGCACAGATTTTAACTCTCCAAATAACGTTTAGGCTCAAGTCTCACAGGGATGTAGCGTTAGTTTGAGTTCCTTCCTTCAAGCATGTTACAAAAACTAATTTTTTCTTTGTGATTACATGTGAATTCGTAAACTATAACTACAAACAAGCATAAACCAAAGAGTATATCAAACGTCCATCCATGTTTGTAACTTTCTTTAACCATCATGCAATTAAAAACCAAATCCTCATCATTGCGTTGGAAGGTACCCTACGACACAAACAAACATACAAACACAACTCTTTTTGGGTTTTTCAAAAAAAATTTTCAAATTTTTAGGGGATTTTCGGATTTTTCAAAATAACACAAAAAAAGACTCTAAAAATAGCTTAAAAACACTTAAAAACAGTGGGAAACAAGTTTAGACATGTTAGGTGGTAATACCCTACGAATTTCATGCAAAAATATCTCAAAATAGAATGTTACCCCCCCCCCCCCACACTTAAACTAAACATTGTCCTCAATGTTTTAGACACAATTAAACACATCACACATAACATAAAGTAAGCAACAAAGGAAAGGGTTTAGGGACGCAAATCTGAGTGTGGAGCGATTCCCAAGTTCTTCCTTTGTTGATTGCATGGGTTGCCTCCCAAGTAGCGCTTGCTTTAACGTCTTCCAGCTGGACGAAACTTTCTTTTAAACTTCACTCTGGCTCACGGAATGGGGGGGTATGTCCTCCACGGTATACTTCTTGGAATTTCTCGTAGTATGGCTCACTGAATGGCCGGGGATAATGATCCTCCCTGATGGTGGTGTTTCGGTTCTGAAAGTCCATGTACATGCTCCCACCACCTTGAAATTGATTGGGTACCTGCACCGAAGAAGGTAACAACCTATTAGTTGAAATGGGTATTGGAATTGGGCTTGGCAACTTACAAACATATTGTAGTGAAGGCTCAAAATCGGCAGCCCTATCAACAATGTCCCCATTTGAAGTTTCGGCCATATTGGGTGGTTGTAGGGCAATCACTCCAAGTTCTTCTCCACTGGTGGTGCTTGATACATCCTTCATAGTAAGTGTGGATCCTTTCGGCCCTTTGTCCTTATGCACATCTACAACAAAACAAGAATGATTATCGTTAGGATTCTTACTAGAGTCATAAACATTGAATTTAATTATTTCACCCCCAAACTCCATTGTTAGTGCTCCCTTGGCCACATCGATCTTTGTTTGAGCTGTTTTCATGAACGGACGGCCTAGCAAGAGTGGCAATGATGGAGCATCGCTCGAATCCTCCATTTCTAAGACATAAAAATCTGCAGGAAAGATGAGATGATTGACCTGCACTAAAACATCCTCAAGGACTCCCTTGGGATAAACATTAGAACGATCGGCCAACTGAATTATAACACCATCTTGTTTTAACTCACCAAGGTTCATAGATGCATAAATGGAATATGGCATGACATTAATAGACGCACCTAAATCTAACATGCATTGTTTAAATCTCGTGTTTCCAATTGTGCATGGGATAGTAAAGCTCCCTGGATCCTTACATTTTGGAGGCAACTTTCGTTGCAAAACTGCTGATACATTTTCACTTACTTTCACAACTTCTTTGTTTGCAATTCTTTTCCTAGTTGTGCATAACTCTTTTAAAAACTTTGCATACCTCGGGACTTGCTTAATGGCATCAAGTAAAGGAATGTTTACTTGGACTTTCCGAAACGTCTCCAGAATGTCTTTTTCCTGCTCCTCCTTCTTTGTTTGCATAAACCTGCTAGGAAAAGGAACATCGGGTGGAACAAAGTTAGAATTAATCAATTTTGAACCCAACTTACCTTTGGTGGCCGAATGGGATGAGGTGGGTGCATTAATGTCCCTCGGTAGTTGCGGCAAGGGTGTTTGTACCCTTGCCGTGGGCTTGCTTGCCTCCTCTTCTTCAATTCTCCGTTTTTCATCCTCTTCGGGGCTTGATGGTGATGGTTTGGATGTAATGCCAACTTCTTTTCCACTTCTCAAGGTGATTGCATTGGCCGTTTCGAAACCACCCTTGGGATTGACCACCGTAGTACTTGGTAACTTACCATTTTCACGGAATTGTCCCAAAAATTCGGCCATTTGGCCCATTTGCTTCTTTAGCTCATTAACCTCCTTTGCTTGGTTCTGCATTCCCTGCGCCATTGTGGTTAGTAACTGATATGTTTTATCGTCATTCATAGACGTACCTGAGTTGGTTTGGGATGATTGTGCTTGATGAGGTGGTTGTGGTGCCATTGGCCTTGGAAAGAAACCCGGGGGTTGTCGGAATCCACTTTGTTGGCCATATTGTGGTGCATCTCTCCATCTGAAATTGGGGTGGTCACGCCATCCCTGATTGTATGTGTTGGAGAAAGGATCACCTCTTGGTTGGTTCTGATTCCCATAGCCCACGGCATTGGCAGATTCCCACCCTCCGTTCTCAATTAATTGAGGGCATTGATCAGATTGGTGTCCTTGAATGGAGCATACACCACAGATTGTAGTTCCTTGCGTCTTAGGGCCTTCAATAAACTGCGATAACATAGACGTAAGGTTAGCCATTTGGGATTGTAACTCAGAAATAGAACTTACCTCATTTACATGCTGTGGCCGTGGGGTGTCTCTCTGCCCAACACCTTCATATTGTTGTGCATTGAGTGCTCGATTGGCAATGAGAGTTTTGGCATCCCTAGGCGTCTTGTCCACTAGAGCTCCTCCCGCAGATGCGTCCAACATTTGCCGTTCAAGTGGTAAAAGGCCTTCGTAAAAATATTGAAGAAGTAGCTCCTCCTTCATCTGGTGCTGTGGACATGAAGCAACAAGAGATTTAAAACGTTCGTAATACGTAGGAAAAGATTCACCTTGGCTTTGCTGAATTCCACTAATCTTCTTGCGAAGAAGAATGACTCGTGATGTCGGAAAGAACTTCTCTAAGAAGGCTCGCTTCATACTCTCCCATGATGTGACAGTTCCGGGAGCCAACTCATACAACCAATCCTTGGCCTTCTCCACCAAAGAAAAAGGAAAAGCCTTCATCTTCAATATGTTGCTATCCACGTTCACCGGTGTCATACTTGAGCACACCACCTCGAATTCCTTTAGATGCTTGTTCGGATCCTCCATGGCCAACCCATGGTATTTCGGAATATGGTGGAGCAAGCTAGACTTCAACTCAAATTCATCAGTCTTCTCAGGGGCTGCCCTAGGGTATTGGATGCAAAGAGGTGCTGCATTGGCCAAACCCGAGGCAGAAAGCTCCTTGATGGTTCGATTGTCCACTGCCATGGTTGGTACTTCCTCTTCAACCCAATCCGTGGCCTCCTCTTCAACCTCAACTTCAACTTCTTGCTCTTCTAATTCAGGTTCGGGACTAGGAGGATTAGACGCTTGCGATTTCTTTTTCCTTCTCAAAGTCCTCTCGAAATCACCGTCAAAGTTGGAGATATGCTCACGAACAGGTTGTGAGCCACGGGTCATAAACTAGTACCTGCACACAAGAGCAAACAAGGTTAGCAATCAATCTAATAGACTCGGCACAAGTAAGGAAATAAGGTGCCACACACTGCACAAAAACAAAACACACACACGGTGCAAAAATTAAAACAAAATAGAAACTAAACAATTTAAACAAGACTCAAGACAAGGGATTAGCAACTTTGCTAATCCCCGGCAACGGCGCCAAAATTTGATGTGAAAATTATGTTGACACACAAATTAAACCCTATTTGTGACAATTGTAGTAATGAAGTAAGTAGGGATCGTTCTAACCGGGGATTAACTAGGGGTGCTAATCTAATTTGAATTGACTCAAAAACACAAAAACTAAAATTTAATTTGGTCGAATTTGAAAGTGTTTATGACTCCAAATGCTTAAAAACACAAAATAAAACAAATACAAATGACTACGACTCAACAAAATATGGGGGGATTGTGGTTGGATGAATTTAAACTAAATGGGCAGATTGTAAAGAAAATAGATTTTAAGACAAAATTTGGATGAATCAATGGATGATGGGATAGCTAAGGGGTTCTTCTCCACACATGAAATATATGCAACGTAAATCAATTTCCAATTATCAATCCAATAAGTTATGAACCTCGACACTCCAAGTTAATTAGGTCCGCTTAAATTAACCTTCAGATTTCCCTAGAATCATTGAATTGGATGAATATGCATCGCAAACAAATTATTCCTAACAAATTCTCTATATGAACAACATGATAAAGATATAAGTTAGAATCATTACGTTCTTTGGAAATCATAAGCATCGACAAGGCATTTGTAACTATGAAAAGCATGATACGCTTGCCAGGAATCTACTTAACATGATCGTGACTAGCAACCTTCACTACTTGTGAATATAAATTCATAACGATTAGGTGAAACAAACTTATATCCTAGCATCAAATTCAAGCATGCAAATTAAGCGTGCACTCTCAATCAACATACAAGAATAAGTTCTAAATCAAACGGTTAAGCAAATTGTATTCAAAACTTATGCAACAATAATTGGAAGTAATCAACTTATTTCACATATATAATCATGGTTTCAAATCACCCCCTAGCTAACTAGGGGGTTTAGCCTCTCATGTTCACAAAAAGAAAAATACAATTGAATTTAAACATAAAGCACAAAGGATTGATTACACCTAGAACGCCCAACGAATCCACGTGAATTTCGGCGCGTCCAAGCTCCTCTTTCTCCTTTCTTCTTGCTGCGGCAGTGAGGTTAAATGGTGTTGGTGGATGATTTGCGGGTTTAGGGATGTATTTATGGAGGAAGGATGGTATGGTGGCTGGAAGGGTGGAGGAAAGGTGCGGCTGTGTTGGATGGTGGCTGCACTGCCAAGGTGGGAAAATTGCGGCTGTTAGGAATTATTTGTGGCTGAAAAATATATGGGATATGGTGCTGCGGCAGAGAAGGTGATGCTGGAATGGATGGTGAATGGAGGGGCAAGGCTACGGCTTGGAGTAAAAAAAATTATAGGAAATTGTGGCTGCGGCTAAAGGACAAAGAATGGCATTTGCGGATGTTAAGAATTGATCAATGGGTGGCTGCGTGAAGATGGAAAAATTGCATGAATTCAATGGTGGGATGCGGCTACCAAAAACAAAAGAATGGGATAATGGGTGAATAATATATTGGGATTATGGTGGCTACGGATGTAGGTTTTTTGGTGATAGGACCCACGGCAAATGTGGGAAATTTTGGGTGAATTCCTTGCGGCTGCTAGGTTTTTATTTTATGAAATAAAAATGGAAGGCTACGGATTAAAGGGGGGGGGATATGGAAAGGTGCGGCTAAGTATGTAAAACCTAGGGTTTGAAATATGTTTGGTTCCAAAAATTAACCCTAGCTTATTTTTATTAAAGAAAATAAATTCAAAGGCTTCTAGAATTTAGGAAATAAAATCAGAAATTAAAGAGGGAAAGATTAAAGGGTGCGGCTAGGGTTAGGTTAGGAGAAGGAAATAGGGTTTAATTACATAACATTAGACAAAAATGCCCCCCCTTGCACGGCAAGGGAAGGGGAGAAGGGAAAAGTCACGGCTAAGGCTATGTAATTGGGCTAGGGCCTTGGTTTTGTGTCCTAAAGTGCATACAAGGCCTACAAAGTGGCTAGAAAATACGGACGTTTAGATTAGGAAAGGTTACCAAAACGGGAAACTTAGGGTTAACTTTCCTACTTCAAATAGGAAACCTTGTTTGAGTAGGATTCCTCGTTTTGGTAAGAATTCATCGTTGGAGTAGGAATTCGTCGTTTCTTCAAGTCTTCAACTCATTCATTCCTCTTTCGCTCCAAAAGACTCCAATTTGCATCTTCTTTCACACTTTGGCCTTATAATCTGAAAATACACAAAAGTGGCCTTAAACACTAAAATAACTTAAGTAAACACAACATAAATGCACGAGAACAAGCTAATTAAGTCGCATGAATATGCTCCTATCAAATTCCCCCACACTTAACTTTTGCTAGTCCTCGAGCAAAACAAAACAACTAAACTAAACAAAACGAAACAAAACAAACAAAACATAACCTAAACCTTCCAACATTTGCCTCAGGGATTTCCAATGAAACATGACATATCAAAGATCATTACTCACATAGCTTTTAGTATTCCCTCCCCTCAAGCATATACTTAATCATAGTCACCATTCACTAGCTCGCATTTAATCAATTAAAACACATTTTGAATGTAGTAACATGCCTTAGAGAATTCCCTCAATTCCTCACTAGTTATACACTCAATTTTCACTCAGATTTTCTGACTACACACCCTACACTAGTTATATGTGAAAAGATAGATGTAAACATGAAAGACTAGTACTCACATATGTTATAACAAGGAACACAATTTCTGGAGTAATTAAACGTGTTTAGATATGATCTCATGAATGGAATGCTACTACTTAGACGCGAGAACCAGTGACACCATATGCTCATACCAAATTCAAACTCTACAATTGAAATGCACAACACTCAAGATAGAAGCCAAGGGTTGTAACGGGGCTTGGGGTATTGGCTAACAAGGAAAGGTAGGGATAAACAAAAGTTCTTTAAGCAATAGCAAGCAAAGAAATGAAATTGAGACTTAGAATCCACTTAGAATGCAGAAATCAATTGTTAGACAAATAGGGGAGATTCAAACAACTCTTAGGGCCTAATTCATTGTTTTGGGCCCTTACTTCAACAAACAATACTTTTCAACTCTTTTTCACTTCTTTTTCTTTTTTTTTTTTTTTTTTTTTTTTTTTTTCTAACCATGCCTATGGCACATAAACTCATATCAATAATCCTTCCCCCGCACTTATTTTCTACAACACATTAATCAAAGGGAATTCATTCATGCTTACTATGCTTCAAGAACAAGGGTACGGATGGTCCTAATCTAGGCTAGGTGAGGATGATATGGGTTAACAAAGAACATGGGCTAACATAGCTCAATGGGGTTAAACTTAAACACAAAATGAATGAAGGGCACATGGTTGTTTGGCTTTGATGGTGGTCACTACACAACTTCATCTTGAATATGTGTTATGCAAATCAACGACATGCTTTGAATGAAATGGGCATGAGTTCTAGCATTTGGAACTAAGTGATGAAACGCCTTCTAAGTAGTAACCAAGCAAAGAATAATGAGATCATGCAACGACTTTAGAAAACAACAATGCACAGATTTTAACTCTCCAAATAACGTTTAGGCTCAAGTCTCACAGGGATGTAGCGTTAGTTTGAGTTCCTTCCTTCAAGCATGTTACAAAAACTAATTTTTTCTTTGTGATTACATGTGAATTCGTAAACTATAACTACAAACAAGCATAAACCAAAGAGTATATCAAACGTCCATCCATGTTTGTAACTTTCTTTAACCATCATGCAATTAAAAACCAAATCCTCATCATTGCGTTGGAAGGTACCCTACGACACAAACAAACATACAAACACAACTCTTTTTGGGTTTTTCAAAAAAATTTTTCAAATTTTTAGGGGATTTTCGGATTTTTCAAAATAACACAAAAAAAGACTCTAAAAATAGCTTAAAAACACTTAAAAACAGTGGGAAACAAGTTTAGACATGTTAGGTGGTAATACCCTACGAATTTCATGCAAAAATATCTCAAAATAGAATGTTACCCCCCCCCCCCACACTTAAACTAAACATTGTCCTCAATGTTTTAGACACAATTAAACACATCACACATAACATAAAGTAAGCAACAAAGGAAAGGGTTTAGGGACGCAAATCTGAGTGTGGAGCGATTCCCAAGTTCTTCCTTTGTTGATTGCATGGGTTGCCTCCCAAGTAGCGCTTGCTTTAACGTCTTCCAGCTGGACGAAACTTTCTTTTAAACTTCACTCTGGCTCACGGAATGGGGGGGTATGTCCTCCACGGTATACTTCTTGGAATTTCTCGTAGTATGGCTCACTGAATGGCCGGGGATAATGATCCTCCCTGATGGTGGTGTTTCGGTTCTGAAAGTCCATGTACATGCTCCCACCACCTTGAAATTGATTGGGTACCTGCACCGAAGAAGGTAACAACCTATTAGTTGAAATGGGTATTGGAATTGGGCTTGGCAACTTACAAACATATTGTAGTGAAGGCTCAAAATCGGCAGCCCTATCAACAATGTCCCCATTTGAAGTTTCGGCCATATTGGGTGGTTGTAGGGCAATCACTCCAAGTTCTTCTCCACTGGTGGTGCTTGATACATCCTTCATAGTAAGTGTGGATCCTTTCGGCCCTTTGTCCTTATGCACATCTACAACAAAACAAGAATGATTATCGTTAGGATTCTTACTAGAGTCATAAACATTGAATTTAATTATTTCACCCCCAAACTCCATTGTTAGTGCTCCCTTGGCCACATCGATCTTTGTTTGAGCTGTTTTCATGAACGGACGGCCTAGCAAGAGTGGCAATGATGGAGCATCGCTCGAATCCTCCATTTCTAAGACATAAAAATCTGCAGGAAAGATGAGATGATTGACCTGCACTAAAACATCCTCAAGGACTCCCTTGGGATAAACATTAGAACGATCGGCCAACTGAATTATAACACCATCTTGTTTTAACTCACCAAGGTTCATAGATGCATAAATGGAATATGGCATGACATTAATAGACGCACCTAAATCTAACATGCATTGTTTAAATCTCGTGTTTCCAATTGTGCATGGGATAGTAAAGCTCCCTGGATCCTTACATTTTGGAGGCAACTTTCGTTGCAAAACTGCTGATACATTTTCACTTACTTTCACAACTTCTTTGTTTGCAATTCTTTTCCTAGTTGTGCATAACTCTTTTAAAAACTTTGCATACCTCGGGACTTGCTTAATGGCATCAAGTAAAGGAATGTTTACTTGGACTTTCCGAAACGTCTCCAGAATGTCTTTTTCCTGCTCCTCCTTCTTTGTTTGCATAAACCTGCTAGGAAAAGGAACATCGGGTGGAACAAAGTTAGAATTAATCAATTTTGAACCCAACTTACCTTTGGTGGCCGAATGGGATGAGGTGGGTGCATTAATGTCCCTCGGTAGTTGCGGCAAGGGTGTTTGTACCCTTGCCGTGGGCTTGCTTGCCTCCTCTTCTTCAATTCTCCGTTTTTCATCCTCTTCGGGGCTTGATGGTGATGGTTTGGATGTAATGCCAACTTCTTTTCCACTTCTCAAGGTGATTGCATTGGCCGTTTCGAAACCACCCTTGGGATTGACCACCGTAGTACTTGGTAACTTACCATTTTCACGGAATTGTCCCAAAAATTCGGCCATTTGGCCCATTTGCTTCTTTAGCTCATTAACCTCCTTTGCTTGGTTCTGCATTCCCTGCGCCATTGTGGTTAGTAACTGATATGTTTTATCGTCATTCATAGACGTACCTGAGTTGGTTTGGGATGATTGTGCTTGATGAGGTGGTTGTGGTGCCATTGGCCTTGGAAAGAAACCCGGGGGTTGTCGGAATCCACTTTGTTGGCCATATTGTGGTGCATCTCTCCATCTGAAATTGGGGTGGTCACGCCATCCCTGATTGTATGTGTTGGAGAAAGGATCACCTCTTGGTTGGTTCTGATTCCCATAGCCCACGGCATTGGCAGATTCCCACCCTCCGTTCTCAATTAATTGAGGGCATTGATCAGATTGGTGTCCTTGAATGGAGCATACACCACAGATTGTAGTTCCTTGCGTCTTAGGGCCTTCAATAAACTGCGATAACATAGACGTAAGGTTAGCCATTTGGGATTGTAACTCAGAAATAGAACTTACCTCATTTACATGCTGTGGCCGTGGGGTGTCTCTCTGCCCAACACCTTCATATTGTTGTGCATTGAGTGCTCGATTGGCAATGAGAGTTTTGGCATCCCTAGGCGTCTTGTCCACTAGAGCTCCTCCCGCAGATGCGTCCAACATTTGCCGTTCAAGTGGTAAAAGGCCTTCGTAAAAATATTGAAGAAGTAGCTCCTCCTTCATCTGGTGCTGTGGACATGAAGCAACAAGAGATTTAAAACGTTCGTAATACGTAGGAAAAGATTCACCTTGGCTTTGCTGAATTCCACTAATCTTCTTGCGAAGAAGAATGACTCGTGATGTCGGAAAGAACTTCTCTAAGAAGGCTCGCTTCATACTCTCCCATGATGTGACAGTTCCGGGAGCCAACTCATACAACCAATCCTTGGCCTTCTCCACCAAAGAAAAAGGAAAAGCCTTCATCTTCAATATGTTGCTATCCACGTTCACCGGTGTCATACTTGAGCACACCACCTCGAATTCCTTTAGATGCTTGTTCGGATCCTCCATGGCCAACCCATGGTATTTCGGAATATGGTGGAGCAAGCTAGACTTCAACTCAAATTCATCAGTCTTCTCAGGGGCTGCCCTAGGGTATTGGATGCAAAGAGGTGCTGCATTGGCCAAACCCGAGGCAGAAAGCTCCTTGATGGTTCGATTGTCCACTGCCATGGTTGGTACTTCCTCTTCAACCCAATCCGTGGCCTCCTCTTCAACCTCAACTTCAACTTCTTGCTCTTCTAATTCAGGTTCGGGACTAGGAGGATTAGACGCTTGCGATTTCTTTTTCCTTCTCAAAGTCCTCTCGAAATCACCGTCAAAGTTGGAGATATGCTCACGAACAGGTTGTGAGCCACGGGTCATAAACTAGTACCTGCACACAAGAGCAAACAAGGTTAGCAATCAATCTAATAGACTCGGCACAAGTAAGGAAATAAGGTGCCACACACTGCACAAAAACAAAACACACACACGGTGCAAAAATTAAAACAAAATAGAAACTAAACAATTTAAACAAGACTCAAGACAAGGGATTAGCAACTTTGCTAATCCCCGGCAACGGCGCCAAAATTTGATGTGAAAATTATGTTGACACACAAATTAAACCCTATTTGTGACAATTGTAGTAATGAAGTAAGTAGGGATCGTTCTAACCGGGGATTAACTAGGGGTGCTAATCTAATTTGAATTGACTCAAAAACACAAAAACTAAAATTTAATTTGGTCGAATTTGAAAGTGTTTATGACTCCAAATGCTTAAAAACACAAAATAAAACAAATACAAATGACTACGACTCAACAAAATATGGGGGGATTGTGGTTGGATGAATTTAAACTAAATGGGCAGATTGTAAAGAAAATAGATTTTAAGACAAAATTTGGATGAATCAATGGATGATGGGATAGCTAAGGGGTTCTTCTCCACACATGAAATATATGCAACGTAAATCAATTTCCAATTATCAATCCAATAAGTTATGAACCTCGACACTCCAAGTTAATTAGGTCCGCTTAAATTAACCTTCAGATTTCCCTAGAATCATTGAATTGGATGAATATGCATCGCAAACAAATTATTCCTAACAAATTCTCTATATGAACAACATGATAAAGATATAAGTTAGAATCATTACGTTCTTTGGAAATCATAAGCATCGACAAGGCATTTGTAACTATGAAAATCATGATACGCTTGCCAGGAATCTACTTAACATGATCGTGACTAGCAACCTTCACTACTTGTGAATATAAATTCATAACGATTAGGTGAAACAAACTTATATCCTAGCATCAAATTCAAGCATGCAAATTAAGCGTGCACTCTCAATCAACATACAAGAATAAGTTCTAAATCAAACGGTTAAGCAAATTGTATTCAAAACTTATGCAACAATAATTGGAAGTAATCAACTTATTTCACATATATAATCATGGTTTCAAATCACCCCCTAGCTAACTAGGGGGTTTAGCCTCTCATGTTCACAAAAAGAAAAATACAATTGAATTTAAACATAAAGCACAAAGGATTGATTACACCTAGAACGCCCAACGAATCCACGTGAATTTCGGCGCGTCCAAGCTCCTCTTTCTCCTTTCTTCTTGCTGCGGCAGTGAGGTTAAATGGTGTTGGTGGATGATTTGCGGGTTTAGGGATGTATTTATGGAGGAAGGATGGTATGGTGGCTGGAAGGGTGGAGGAAAGGTGCGGCTGTGTTGGATGGTGGCTGCACTGCCAAGGTGGGAAAATTGCGGCTGTTAGGAATTATTTGTGGCTGAAAAATATATGGGATATGGTGCTGCGGCAGAGAAGGTGATGCTGGAATGGATGGTGAATGGAGGGGCAAGGCTACGGCTTGGAGTAAAAAAAATTATAGGAAATTGTGGCTGCGGCTAAAGGACAAAGAATGGCATTTGCGGATGTTAAGAATTGATCAATGGGTGGCTGCGTGAAGATGGAAAAATTGCATGAATTCAATGGTGGGATGCGGCTACCAAAAACAAAAGAATGGGATAATGGGTGAATAATATATTGGGATTATGGTGGCTACGGATGTAGGTTTTTTGGTGATAGGACCCACGGCAAATGTGGGAAATTTTGGGTGAATTCCTTGCGGCTGCTAGGTTTTTATTTTATGAAATAAAAATGGAAGGCTACGGATTAAAGGGGGGGGGATATGGAAAGGTGCGGCTAAGTATGTAAAACCTAGGGTTTGAAATATGTTTGGTTCCAAAAATTAACCCTAGCTTATTTTTATTAAAGAAAATAAATTCAAAGGCTTCTAGAATTTAGGAAATAAAATCAGAAATTAAAGAGGGAAAGATTAAAGGGTGCGGCTAGGGTTAGGTTAGGAGAAGGAAATAGGGTTTAATTACATAACATTAGACAAAAATGCCCCCCCTTGCACGGCAAGGGAAGGGGAGAAGGGAAAAGTCACGGCTAAGGCTATGTAATTGGGCTAGGGCCTTGGTTTTGTGTCCTAAAGTGCATACAAGGCCTACAAAGTGGCTAGAAAATACGGACGTTTAGATTAGGAAAGGTTACCAAAACGGGAAACTTAGGGTTAACTTTCCTACTTCAAATAGGAAACCTTGTTTGAGTAGGATTCCTCGTTTTGGTAAGAATTCATCGTTGGAGTAGGAATTCGTCGTTTCTTCAAGTCTTCAACTCATTCATTCCTCTTTCGCTCCAAAAGACTCCAATTTGCATCTTCTTTCACACTTTGGCCTTATAATCTGAAAATACACAAAAGTGGCCTTAAACACTAAAATAACTTAAGTAAACACAACATAAATGCACGAGAACAAGCTAATTAAGTCGCATGAATATGCTCCTATCATTCCACAGGTTTACTCTTGAACTGGTTTCCGCCCATCGTTGATTTTCCTTTGTGCTACTTCTTGAACTGGGCAGCAGGATGGTTCTTTTGGTCTCCCCCGAAGGTCTAAGCTTATCCCTTTTATCTGTTTCTTTGTTCAATCTGTGCAGGAGTGGTCCCTTCTCTGGAAGTGTATCAACCGTTGAAGATGACTACTCGAGAGCAACGCCAGGTAAGCAATCAGGGATAGATTCCAGGCAGTTGGCTCCAGATCGGAAGACTGACTCCAAGTGCCGGCTGATTGCTTCTTTTACTTTGCCATGCAAGTAAGAACAAGGACAAAGAAAAAGACAGGGAAAGAGCATGATATGAGATACTTTTGCTTTTGACCTTGATGATATGAGATACCTTTGCTTTTGAATAAGCGGTGAATGAATCAGCACATGTATTTGTTGTGCTGTTTCCTCCTGGGTCATCTGTACTCCAGGCATCTGGTATCATCTTTGGGGAAGAAGAAAAAAATGAGTATTTCGAAAGGCTTTGTTGGGAGTGCGCCCTCAGAGGTGAGGGAGAGTTGGGCATTTTCTTCAGGTCTACCTTGCCATAAAAAAAATTGAAGGTCGACATATATAGAGATAATAGCAAGTGGTGGTACTTTTTACCCTTGTCGACAAACGTTTTGATCCCGCAAATCCGGCTTTTTGAAATAGTGGCGCCTCTTCGATCTTTGAAGACGCCTCTTCGATTTCTGAGATGGCGCCCCTTCGATCTTTGAACGACGCCCCTTCGCTTTTTGAACGACACGTGGTAGTGCAGATGCGGCTTCTTTTGACAAAGCTGCACGCGTCTTCTGAAAAGCAGAGAAAGCGTCGCCGAACTTTGCGCTTGTCGGCTAAAGATGTGTAGTTGCGATGATGGCCTCCACGTGCGTCTTCTGAAAAGCCGAGAAAACGTCACCTAAATTACGCCGGAAATTCCGGCTTTTTGAATCGGTGGACGCGTCGCCTTGGCTTCTTATTGAGGTATCGATCACTGCCACAAACACACTCTGAAGATTTCCCATTCTTGAAAATCGTCTCCGGCCCTTCGAAATTTAACTCCATCCACCCATTCTCTTTGAACACTTTTGAAAAAAATGGCAAACTCATCGAACCTTAGCTTAGATTTGAGTCTCAGCAGCGATCCGGTTGCGCCCCGTCAAGGTAATGTATGGCGCCCTTCTTTTTTTTCTTCTAATGGTCCTCTTTCAGGTGAAGACTCTGTGATGCAGGACGCCACAACAGCTACAATAGTAGCTAGGAACCTCCTCACACCAAAAGATAGTAGGCTGCTGTTAGGACGGTCCGATGAGTTGGCCGTTCAAGAGTCCCTCGCACTTAGTGTTCAGTGTGCGAGTTCTGTGTCCAACATGGGCCAACGCCTGCTTGCCCGCTCCCGTCAGGTGGAATCATTGATGGCAGAGGTGGAAAGCCTTAAGCAAGAGATCAAGCAGCTGAAGTATGAGAATAGAAGCTTGCATGTGCTTGCAAATAACTATTCGGCGGGCATGAAGAGGAAGCTTGATGAGCTGCAAGAATCTGAGGGTCGAATTCACAATGACCGTCAAAGGCTTGCGTCTTATCTCCAGAGGCACCTTTTTCCTGGGTCATCCAGCGCTTGGCCAAGTATTGAGGCCTGGAATGCTCTAGCTCCGATGCCTCCCGCTCCGATGGCTTCCGCTCCGATGCCTCCCGCTTCTGCGCCTTCCACTTCTGCGCCTCGTAGTGGGGCTTCACGCAAACAACCTTTGTGAAGACTCCATCTTTCTGCCATGTTTAGATACAATTGTAATTTATCGAAAAATCAATGAACAAGCTTTGTTTTATTTACTGTATTGGGTTGCCTCCCAAGTAGCGCTAAGACACAAACAAACACCAAAATGACTCAAATGACTCTAAAAACACATATTCTTGGGTTTTTCAAAAGAGTTTTTTTTTTTTTTTAAATTTTTATCAAATTTTCGGAGTTTTATACCAAGACACTATAAAACACACTAAAACACTCTAAAAACGCTTAAAACAGCAAGAAACAACATTCTAAGTGATAGGTGAATAAATCCCATGAAATTCATGCAAATACAAATTGTTTACCCCCCCACACTTAAATCAAACTTTGTCCTCAATGTTTTAAGCAGAAAGTCACAACAGAGCAAGCAAATAAACAAATACGAGAAAGAAAGCAAAGTAAAGGCAGTAAAGAAAAAGAAAGGAATAAAAATAAGTCTCTTAAAGGGGTTTCCAAGTTCTTCTCTATTCGGATGCATGGGTTGCCTCCCACGAAGCGCTTTCTTTTACGTCTTGCAGCCGGACGAGTACCCTCTTTTAATCTTCATTTGAGCCCACGGAATGGAAAGGAATGTCTTCCACCACTTGCCCCACACCATGCTCGTAATATGGCTTCAACCGATGCCCGTTCACCTTGAATTCTACGCCATTCCTTAAGCTTTTTATGTGGACTGCACCATAAGGTAAAACGTTAGTAACAACAAATGGGTCAATCCATTTAGAACGCAACTTACCAGGAAACAAACGTAGGCGAGAGTTGAAAAGTAACACTTTCTGCCCAACTGTGAAGGTCTTGGTTCGAATCATTTTATCATGGAATGCTTTGGTCTTGGCTTTGTACATCCGGGCATTCTCATAGGCTTCATTCCGAATCTCCTCAAGTTCATTCAATTGGAGCTTCCTATGAACTCCCGCTGCATCTATGTCCATGTTGAAAGTCTTCACGGCCCAATGTGCCTTGTGCTCTAACTCTACGGGCAAATGACATGGCTTACCATAGACGAGCCGAAAAGGTGACATCCCAATGGGTGTTTTGTACGCCGTACGATATGCCCACAGTGCATCATCTAAACGTAAGCTCCAATCCCTCCTTGTTGGTCCAACGGTCTTCTCCAAAATTTGTTTGATTTCTCGGTTAGACACCTCGGCTTGGCCATTTGTTTGAGGATGGTAAGGTGTGGAGACCTTATGGTTGACATGGTACTTTCTTAGCAACGCCTCAATGGTCCGATTGCAAAAGTGAGACCCTCCATCACTTATGATTACTCTCGGCATTCCAAACCTAGCAAGAATGTTAGTTTTCACGAAATCTGCAACCACCTTAGAACCGTTAGTACGGGTGGCTTTTGCTTCCACCCATTTAGAAACATAATCAACAGCTAGCAAGATATAAGTGAAACCATAAGATGGAGGGAAAGGGCCCATGAAATCAATGCCCCAAACATCAAAAATTTCAACATTAAAGACAGGGGTTTGCGGCATTTGGTCCTTGGTACCTATGTTACCCATTCGTTGGCAACGATCACAAGACATACAAAAGGTTCTAGCATCCCTAAATATAGTCGGCCAATAAAAACCACACTCTAGAACCTTGAGGGCAGTGCGTTGTGTGCCAAAATGACCACCACATGCATATGTGTGACAAAAGCTTAGAATTGAGTGAAATTCAGAATCATGCACACATCTACGTACAATTTGATCTGAGCAATACTTCCACAAATAAGGGTCATCCCAAACATAGAAACGTGCATCATTTTTAAGCTTATCACGTTGGTGTTTGTTTAGTTCATTTGGAAATTGTTTAGCCACCAAGTAATTCACTAAATCTGCATACCATGGTTCACTTACCTCAATGGATAGCAGCTGCTCATCGGGAAAAGTTTCAGGGATAGGTACGGCATGTTCATGCTCCTCGTGGATCATTCGGCTTAAATGGTCAGCCACTACATTCTCGCTTCCTTTCTTATCCCGGATTTCAATATCAAATTCTTGAAGAAGAAGAATCCAACGGATAAGCCTCGGCTTTGCTTCCTTTTTCGTGATCAAGTACCTCAAAGCTGCATGATCAGAATAAACGATTACTTTAGTACCAATTAAATATGAACGGAATTTATCTAAAGCAAAAACCACAGCTAGAAGTTCTTTTTCCGTCGTGGAGTAGTTCAATTGGGCATCATTGAGAGTCCGAGAGGCATAGTATATGACATGCGGCCGCTTGTCTCTTCTTTGTCCTAGAACAGCTCCTAATGCATAGTCGGATGCATCGCACATGAGCTCGAACGGAAGGCTCCAATCTGGAGGTACAATAATGGGGGCCGAGACTAGCTTCTCCTTGAGTTGGTTAAATGCCGAATTACACTCTTCATCAAACTTGAATGGCACATCTTTTTGGAGCAATCGGCAAAGAGGGTTAGACATCTTGGAGAAGTCCTTGATAAAACGCCTATAGAACCCTGCATGGCCAAGAAACGAACGTACCTCTCTAACCGAAGTAGGAGAGGGTAAGTGACGTACAAGGTCTATTTTCGATTTATCTGCTTCAATTCCTTTTTCTGAAACAATATGTCCTAAAACTATACCTTGTTTCACCATAAAGTGACATTTCTCCCAATTCAAGACAAGGTTAGTTTCAACACATCGTTTCAAAATTAAGGTCAGATTATCCAAGCAATTATCAAATGAACTCCCAAATACACTGAAATCATCCATGAAAACCTCAATGATCTTTTCAACAAAATCGGAAAATATACTTACCATACACCTTTGGAAAGTGGCCGGTGCGTTGCATAAGCCAAATGGCATGCGACCATAAGCAAATGTTCCAAAGGGACATGTGAATGTGGTCTTCTCTTGATCATCCGGGGCTATCACAATTTGGTTATATCCAGAGTATCCATCAAGAAAACAGTAAAAGGCATGACCGGCTAACCTTTCGAGCATCTGGTCGATGAATGGCAAAGGAAAGTGATCTTTCCTAGTCATGGCATTTAGCTTCCGGTAATCGATACATACTCGCCATCCAGTCTGAATGCGTGTAGGCACGAGCTCATTCTCATCATTCTTGATAACAGTTACTCCGGATTTCTTGGGAACGACTTGAACCGGAGAGACCCAACGGCTATCGGAGATAGGGTAGATCACTCCGCAATCCAAATGCTTGATTATTTCCTTCTTCACTACTTCCATCATCGGAGGGTTGAGACAGCGTTGAGCCTCTCGGGATGGCTTAGTCCCCTCCTCAAGAAGTATACGGTGCATGCATGTGGTAGGGCTTATTCCTTTAATGTCGGCCAAAGTCCACCCTATGGCCGTTTTGTGTTCTCGCAGCACGCTCACAAGCTTCTCCTCCTCCATTGCCGTGAGACTTGATGAAATGATGACGGGCAATGTTTCGCCTTCTCCCAAAAACACATACTTCAAATGGTCCGGCAACGGCTTAAGTTCAAGCGATGGTGCCTGAACAACAGAAGGTAGCATCTTAGTGGAAACTGAATTTGAAAGTGAGAGTGGAACCTTACCATATTGTTGTGGCAATGACTCAAGGGCTGCCACAACCTCAATTATTTCTTCACTAGAACCCATGGCAAAGAATTCCTCCTCCTTGCCGTGGCCTTGCATTGGCCAAAATCCTTCATTTTTGCACTCTATGGCCTTAATGATGGTTGTTTCCAGGGCGTCCTCGTTCAATTCTTCAAGGTATACCTGCGCCAAAGAATCGATAACATCAATGGAAAAACAAGAATGGTCATCAACGGGATATCTCGTAGTTTCAGAAATATTAAAATCAATCACTTCCCCATCGAATTCCATTGTCAAGGTGCCTTTGTATACATCAATCTTCGTTCGGGCCGTCTTCATGAATGGCCTACCAAGGAGAATCGGCAAAGATGTAGAATGGGCTGAATCCTCCATGTCTAGGACGTAGAAATCAGCCGGAAAAATTAAATGGTTCACCTGCACAAGCACATCTTCCAAAACTCATTTTGGATACGCGTTAGAACGATCGGCCAATTGTATAATTACACCATCTTGTTTTAATTCACCCAAATTCATAGATGCATAAATAGAATAAGGCATGACATTTATGGATGCACCTAAATCAAGCATGGCATGTTCAAAACGATTATGTCCAATCACACAAGGAATCGTGAAACTACCGGGGTCTTTGCACTTGGTAGGCAGTTTACGTTGCAAAACAGCGGACACATTCTCGCTTACCTTCACTACCTCTTTGTTTGCCCTTCTTCTCTTTGTATTGCATAGGTCCTTGAGGAATTTAGCATACTTTGGAACCTGTTTGATTGCATCGAGAAGCGGTATGTTCACTTGCACCTTCCGGAACGTTTCAAGAATGTCCTTCTCGCTTTCTTCCTTTTTTTCTTGCATGAACCTGCGAGGAAAAGGTACATTGGGCAGATTAGGACGTGAAGTACATGAATTTGAACTTAAATTACCTGATTTGGCCGAGTTAGGGTGAATGGGGGCTTGCGGCATTGGGTTTTTCACCCTTACCGTGGGTGAACTAGACACTTCCTCAGGTTGTGTCGTCTCTTCATCTACTTTCTGGGCAGATTTGGGATTGTTTGGCTCGGTCCCAACTTCTTTTCCACCCCTTAGGGTGATGGCCTTGGCGGATTCGAATCCTCCCTTTGGATTGACTGTGGTTGAGCTAGGAAGCTTTCCTTGCTCTCTAATCTGTCCAAGGAACTCAGAAATCTGCCCTATTTGTTTCTTCATATCCATCATCTCCTTCTCGTTATTTTCTATCCGGTTGTTTTGATTTTGCAACCCCTGTGAAATAGAGGTTAGTAATTGCATAGCTTGATTACTTTCCAAAGACGTACCTGAATGAGATGATGCCGAAGGTTGTTGGGATTGTTGGGGTGCATACGGCTTGGAATAAAAACCAGGGGGGTTTGGCCTAAATCCTCCTTGTTGGGCAGCTTGTTGTGGCTCCCTCCATTTGAAGTTTGGAGGGTCCCTCCATCCGGCATTGTAAGTGTTCGAGTATGGGTTGTTTTGATTTTGTCCTTGGAAACCAATTGCATTGGCAGATTCCCACCCACCATTCTCGATTAGTTGAGGGCACTTGTCGGATGGATGCCCTTGAATTGAGCACACGCCACAGACTTGGTGTTCTTGTGCTTTTGGACCAATCACAACCTGAGAAACAAGAGAAGTAAGATTAGCAAGTTGTGATTGAATTTCAGAAATAGCACTCACCTCATCTACACTTTGTTGCCGTGGGGCTTACCTTTGGCCCACTCCTTCATATTGTTGAGTGTTGAGCGCTCGGTTGGCTATGAGAATCTTGGCATCCCTTGGTGTTTTGTCCACCAATGCTCCTCCCGCTGATGCATCAAGCATTTGACGTTCGATAGGAAGGAGGCCCTCATAGAAATATTGAAGGAGAAGTTCCTCCTTCATTTGATGTTGAGGACATGAAGCTACAAGGCCCTTGAAGCGCTCATAATAAGCCGGGAATGTCTCACCATGATTCTGTTGAATACCACTAATTTTCTTCCGTAGGAGAATCACTCTCGAAGTAGGGAAGAATTTCTCCAAGAAAGCACGCTTCATACTCTCCCACGAAGTCACAGTTCCCGGGGCTAGTTCGTAGAGCCAATCTTTGGCCTTGTCCATAAGTGAAAATGGAAAGGCCTTCATCTTCAATATACTCCCATCCACATTGACGGGGGTCATGCTCGAACAAACCACCTCGAACTCCTTCAAGTGTTTGTTGGGGTCTTCCATAGACAAGCCATGGAACTTCGGAATATGGTGTAACAAACTGGATTTGAGTTCAAATTCATCGGTCTTGCCTTGGGCAGCCGTGGGGTATTGGATACAAAGAGGCAATGCATTATCCAAACCCGAGGCCGAAAGCTCCTTGATGGTTCTATTATCTGCTGCCATGGCTTGTTCTTCTTCAAAAATCTGATCCGTGGGCTTTTCTTCTACACCTACTTCGTCTTCTTCAAGCCCAGGTTGTGGTGGAGGTTGTGGTGGCTCTTGTTGACTCCTCGTTCTCCTCAAAGTGCGTTCAAAATCACCGTCAAAGTCGGAGATGTTCTCTACAATAGGCCGAGAGCTACGAGTCATACACAGTACCTAAAAAAAAAAAGGAAACAAACAAACTAAGAATCTGAAATAAGAATGCACGAAAAACAAAATATAAAAATAAAGACAAGGGATTAGCAAATTTGCTAAATCCCCGGCAACGGCGCCAAAAATTTGATGTGAGAATTACTTGACACTCAAATTAAACCCTCGTTTGACAATTGTAGTAGAATGGATAAGTGAGGGATCGTTCTAGACCGGGGATTAGGAGGGCTTGCTAAAACCTTCTAAATTGACTTAAAAACATAAAAACACAATATAAAACACTATTTAATGCTCGAAGAAAGCAAAACTAAAAATAAGAAAGATTAAGACTAAGACTTCAACGAAATAGGGGGGAATTGGATTTGGACGAATTTAAACTAAAATGAATACTTGGAAACAAAACAAATTGTAAATATGGATTTGACGGAAATGAATGGATGGGAAGCTAGCTAAGGGTTCTTTCTCTACACATGATATTTATGCATATGAATCAATTTCCAGTTATTCCTTCATTGAATTATGAACGACAATGCCCCAAATTAACCGTGACATCACTAGTTAACCCTCAGATTTTCCTTATATTATTGGATTGGATGACATCATTCGACAACCCAAAACATTCTCAAAAGTTCCCTACATGTCATCATAATAGAGATACAATCGAAGATCATTAAGAATAATGAAAACCATAAGCATTGACAAAGCATTTGCAACTATGACATCATGTTACTAATGCTAAGAATTAAACTTAACGTGATCGTGACAAGCGACCTTCACTACTTTCAAGTATAAGTTAGTAACGATTATGTGAAACCTTCTTAAACTTTAGCCACATATTCATGCATGCTAATTAAGTGTCGACCCTCAATCAACAAACACAAATAAGTTAATCATCAAATAGTTAAGCCAATTGCATTCACGAATCAAGAGTTCATAACCGGAATTCATCAATTCATATCACATAAATAATCATGGTATTGAAATCACCCCTAGCCAAAAAGGGTTTAGTTCCTCATAACTTTGAAATCAAAGAAACACCTAAACATTCCAACAACTCAAACTTGAATTGTATGAACGTTTAGGCACTCTTCTCTTCCATTCCTCATATTACAAAACAAAGAGAATTGAATTCAAACATTGAAATCAAAGAAACGCGTAAACATTCCAACAACTCAAACGTGAATTGTATGAATGTTTAGGCCCTCTTCTCTTCGTCTTCGTTGTAGCACAAGGACTAAGGGATGTTGTTGGTGTGTTGAATGGATTGGGGGATTATGGAAATGGAAGAAATGGAGGAGAAAGGGAAGGGAATGGTGCAGAAAATGGAGAGACTCACGGCTAGGGAGAAGATGGAAGTGTTTGTGGTGTGTTGTGTATGAAAATGAGATCCCCCCTAAATGAATGAATGCAAGGGTATTTATAGGAGGAGTGGAGGTGTAAATGGCTGTTTGTTTAATGTGTTTGTGTGGAGGAATGATGAGAAAACAGCTAGGACACATGTGAAAATCTGGAAAGCAAATGGAGTGCACGGCATTGATGTTGGAATTGCATGTGTGTGCTGAAAATAGTGTGTGTATGCATGTGTTTGGGAAGCTTTCTTGCTCATTTTCTGGATGCAATGATGAAGATATTAATAATTAATGCATGTAGGTGGCTGAAATGATGAAGAATGAGTGGTGGAAATGAAAGGGAAAGCTAGAAAAGCATGTGAAGATGCTGGAATTTCAAAGGGAACTCACGGCATTGAAGGTTTTGGTGCATGTGTTGGCTGTTTTGTGTTGTGAATTATGATGAATGCATGTGAGTTAAAGAGGGAGAATGTGGTGAAATGATGAAGTAGGAAGGTGGAAATGTATGTGAGATGTTTGGAAAGGAAATGGGAACCCACGGCATTGAAGTTGTTTTGTTGATGTGTGAATGCATGTGACTTGTTTGTGGAATAAAGAATGAATGGTGGAAATGTGAGTGAATGATGTGCATGTGTGAGAATGCATGTGGAATTAAGAGGAGTATGGAAGTGAAATAAATGAATGATATGTTAAGTGATAAGTGAATGATATGTGGTGAGTGATAAGTGAATGGTTTGATAAGTGATAAATGAACTAGTTTAAAGGGCTAGGGTTTAAGTACATAGAATGGGCCTAAAATAGGTTGGTTTGTATGACATAATGTGTTTGATTGGGCTAGAGGTTTTCCATGGCTCAAAGGATTTGTTTGATTGGGCTAGACCCTTTGTTTGATGTCCCCAAAGAGCATACAAGGCTTCAATTTCGTCCATCATCTTTGCTCCATGATTAAGCTATCCAATTCATGCACAAAAATGCTCCAAATAGCCTCAAAATGCACTTTCTTGCTCCCTAAGCCCTTAGAACCTGAAAACACACAAAAGAAGCATAAAGGACTAAAATAACTAGAGAAACATAACGTAAATGCACGAGAACAAGCCATTTAAGTCGCATGAATATGCTCCTATCAATGACTTCTCGAGCTTTGGCCCTCCCGGGGTGTGTTGCGAAACTTTTAACTTATAAAGTCGTTGGCCGGACACTTGCTTCTCATTGAAAGCAGAGGAAATCCGTGTAGCTGTTATAGTCATACCTCGGCTTTAGTGGCTTCTTGAGCTTTAGCCTTCCTAAGGCGTGTTGTGAAGTCTCTAACTTATAGAGTCGTCGGTTGGACACTTGCTTATCGTAGAAAGCAGAAGAAATCCGCGTAGTCATAATAGATGTAAGTCTCGGCTTACGGATTGCCTTGGGTTGCCAACCGTTGGGTCGTCGACCGGGTGTTTTGCTTACAGAAGCAGACAACCCTCGTGACCACTTCAGGTGTCATCCCTGGTTTTCAAAGGCATTTTTGGCGTGAGGTGTTGGCGAAATCGCACCTCAGAAGCCATATTTTTTTCGAGTTATAACTTGATTTTGTAGGTCGCTTAACTAGTATTGCAACATTTTAAAATCAAGCTATGTTCATCAAGACTTACGCGTCGAAGACAGACTATCTAGTCACGCGAACTCTTTCATGGGCAGGTATCCTGCACTTAGCGTCTCTTTCGGTTGGAGACCTGGGATCCCGTGGAATTAAATCCCTCAGTCGGCTAAGTCCATTCTAGGGGAATAACTATCTTGGCCAATTTTGGGAGTCGTCCGACGCAGGTAGTTGATGTATCAGGGGAAACTGAGCAGTCGTACAACCCATCCACGTCTGGATATTCCAGAGTAGTTTACCTTCTTGCGCTGGAAAGCAGACCCTGATGGGTGTCGAGGAATTAGTTTACCCTTTCCCCTTTGAGAGCTTACTCAGATGGGTGTCGGGGGATTAATTTACCTTATCGCGTTGGAGAGCTTACCCATATGGGTGTCGGGAAATTAGTTTACCCTCTATCACTGGAGAACATGAAAGTGTATAACCAAATGGATGTTGAGGGATTGGTTTACCCTTTCGCCCTAAAGAGCATGGGCTAACGCGGTGGAGGCCGCGTGATAAGTTTTGGCATAGTTATGAGCCATTGTGCATGATAAGTGCAGCTGGAACCGTAGAGCTGAGGTTAGCTAGGGTTGTGTTACATAGGGCAGGAAATGATGCTTAACTACCTGTATTGTGTGCAATGGGAGGCGGTGCTCAACTGCTGGCGCTGGGCTGCTCTATGTGTGGAACCATCTAGGTAATGAGGACTAAGCATGTTTTGGATCCCTGGTAGTTGGAGGAACTCTTCTTCAAGTTGGGTTGATGCGTCATTTTAGTACTCATTTGCCCCTAGCGTGGCTTTAGGCTAAGTTGTCGTGCTTGTCGGAATGTCGGCTAATTTTTGCACCTTTAACATCCTGTAATGCTTTCTCGCACTTCGTCATTCCATTTGTCTCATTATGCATCTTGATTGTCTTGAAAAAGCTTGCATTAGTTGGTATGTCACGAGAGAAATTGGTTGAGTGTAGTTACTTGTTAGGTCAGACCTTGGATCTCCTTCAAAGTGGTGGGGACTTCATATTCAGGATTACAGATCTTCTTTGGATGTGCGTTTTGCGTGGTCTGACTACTGCTTAGGGTCAAGTGAGATGTTCTTAGTGTTGTCTTCGGGTTTCCATCTTGATTTATTTGCCAGGGTATTATCAACCTTGACACCATCTTCTTGACCCTTCTGTAGTGGTTGTTATTTGGTGGAGGTAGAACAGTCTTTTTGCACTTCAGTTGTTACTGCTGGGACGGAAAACTTCTTCTTCGACTCCTTGAGAACTTGGTGTACGTCTTGGGTGTCGTGCCTCATTTCGTCGGGGATCTATCCCTGCATCTGCTTCTTGGCTTATTTTTGTCGTTAAGCGATTTATCGCTAGCCTTCTTCTGAGTCTGCTTTGTGTCTTTGCACAGCTGCTTAGGCGACTTCTAGGAGTGCTTGGCCTTATCCTAAAGGGAGTGATTTTCTGCCAAAGCATAAGAATCTGCCAGGGTCAAGTTTTCACCCATGATCAATTCTCCGAAAAATGGGTGATTTGCTAAGAGCCCCTTTCAGAAGGCTGAGCATGCAATGTTGTCATTGAATCCGACGATCTTCGCCTTCTCCATCTTGAACCTCTTGCTGTAAGTGCAGAGTGACTCATTCAGGTCATTCTATATGTTGATGAAGTGGTCATACTTCTTCTTGATTTAGCGGGAGGACAAATATTCCTTAGTGAAAACCAAGGAAAGTTCGCTGAAGTTCCAGATTGAGCATGACGACAGGGTGTGGAACCAGTTTTGCGCTTCGCCTTAGAGTGTCATGGCAAAGATTTTGCACATGAGAGCGTCGTTGTTGGTGTAGAGTGTCATGGCGCTTAGGTAGTGCATTAGGTGCCTGTCCGAATCTTCATCTCCTTTGAACATAGCGAAATGTGGCAGGCTGAACTTCCGCGGTGGCTTCGTCTACTTAATCTTGTCTGTAAAGGGTAACCTGCTCAGGTTGGCCACATCTCATTGAAGGGCATCGTCGGTGGTATCAATGTGCTGGAATCCTCGTAGCTGCTCTACTACGAGCCTTCGTACTTCCTTCTAGATTTGCGCTTGGTGAGACAGTGGAGCCTCCAACTGCCCCAGTGCTGACCTGCTGGTCCAAGTTGCTTTTCAACATGTCTTGCTCGTTTGTACTACGGTCGTGGTGCACGTGGTTCATTATGTGCTGTTTGTCGTTGAGTTTGGTGAAGGCTGCCAGTGGAACTTGAGCTGGACTGCTCTCGTGGTTTCCTCTGTCCACCATGCGGCTGCCTACTCCGATGCCTCTTAGGAGGATCTTCTTGTGGGCCTAGCCTCGTGTGGACAATTCGCCTGGAATGTCTTAAGTGCTGGCCGGAGTGTTGATGTGGTAGAAACTAACACACAAATTAAAACCCTTTTTTTGATAGTTCTAGTATATGAAAGTAGGAATCGTTCTAGGCTGGGGATTAGGAGGGATGCTAATCTACACTAATTAGACTCAAAAACAAAAAACTGGACTCAAACAACTCAAAACAAAATAAACTGACTCAAATAACACAAAACTAAGTTATATTGACTCAAAACAAGCACTAGAAAGAAGTTTGGATGAAAATTAAACTAAAAAGACTCAAAAAACTAGATGGGGATTTGTTTGGACGAATTCTAACTTAAAACAAGTAAATTGCAGAAACAAAGTAAAGGGTGTGAAATTTGGATGAATTAAAGGGTGAAAGGCTAGCGAAAAGGTCATTCTCCAACATGACACATACAAATCGATTTCCAGTTATTCTTCCTATAAACCATGAATGGCAATGCCCCAAGTTAACCGTGAATTGCACAAATTAACCATCAGATTTTCCTAAACTTATTGAATTGGACTCAGCGATGCAATTGATATGAGCATATATATATGACTTTGTTAGCTTGTTTCTTTGCATTTAGTAAGTTAGTTTCTATTTATTATAGTGTTTTAAGCTATTTTCGTGTGTTTGTAGGTTTAAATGACAAAGTTGGCAAGAAAGTGCAATTTGGTACTATTTGGAGCAGTTTTGGGCTTGGAATGGATTGCATATGCATAGAGCAAGGTGGATGGACGAATTTGAAGATCAAGAGAGGCTAGGAATGTGATTAACATCTAGAAGAATTAAAATGAAGACTTGGAAGATAAGGAATCAGCTACAAAGAAGGAACATTATCCAAATTACCTTATCTTATCCAAACCTTATCCAACCTTATCTTATCTTATTCTATCATAATCTTTTCCTACCTTAATTCCAGCTTCAAAGAAGGCTTCTTTTCACATTAAATCAACTAAATATCACGTTCTAGAAGCCCTATTTTCGTGCCCTAAGTTTATGCTACATGTAACCCTTCTAGAAGTTCTAGAATCTGCCACAAGGACCATTCATTGTCCTCCTTGGAATCTAATTGAAATTGTCCTTGTTCTTTGGTGATTTGGAGTCCTAATTCCTCTCATTTTCAGCCCAAATTAATGCCTTCCCTTCACCCTATAAATACATGATGCCGCAACACTCATAAACCACCACCCTCTACCACAATTTCACACCACACCATCCACCACACCTCAAGAGCCTAAATTCACACAAATCCCCATTATGTGCAGCAAGGAAGGAAGGAGGAGCCACCTGGAGTTTCTAGGTGTATTATATCTTTGTTTTTAATGTTTAAGTTTAATTATCTTTGTTTTGCGAACATGAGGAGCTAAACTTATTTTAGCTAGAGGAGACTTTGAAACCATGATTATATTTGCAATATGAATTGATTACTTTCAGTTGTGATTTCATAAATCGTGAATACAATTTACTTAACTGTTTGATTAAGAACTTATTCTTGTGTGTTGATTAAGAGGGCCCACTTAGTTTGCATGCATGAATTTTATGCTAAAATATAAGGGAGTTTCACCTAATCGTTATGAACATATATTTATAAGTAGTGGAGGTTGCTAGTCACAATCGTGTTAAGTAAATTCTTGGCAAGAGTATCATGCTGTTCATAGTTATGAATGCATTGTCAATGCTTATAATTTTCATAAAGCTTAATGATCTTTGATTGTATCTTTATTATGCTGTTCATGTAGGGAACTATTGAAGAATAATTTGGTTGCCGATGCGTTTTCCATTCAATTCAATGACTTAAGGAAAATCTGAGGGTTAGTTAGTGTTGTTCACGGTTAATCTGGGGTGTTGAGGTTCATGGTTTATTGGAAAAGCAATTGGAAATCAATTTGTATGCAAGTGTGTCATGTGTGGAGAAGGACCCTCTAGCTAGCTTATCACCCATATTTTCCCCCAATTTGTTTAGAGTCTTTACGCTTGTTTTTACCTTAATTTCGTCCAAAATCCATTCCCCCTTTACTTGGTTGTGTCTTTTAGTTAGAATCTGTCCAAATTTATGTTTTTAAGTGTTTTGAGTCAAAGTTAAGTTAGAATTCGTCCAAATTACCCTTTAGAGTCTAGTTTGAGTCTATTTGATTGTTTTGTGATGTTTTGAGTCTTTTTAGTTTGTTTTGAGTCATATAAGTCTAGTTAAGTGTTTTTAAGTTCTGTTTTGTGTTTTTAAGTCAGTTTAGAGTAGATTAGCATCCCTTCTAATTCCTGGCCTAGAATGATCCCTACTTACACATACTACAATCATAGGGTTTTAATTTGAGTGTTAGAATATTTCATATCAGCAATCAAATTATTCTTATCAAGTTCCCTATATGAACTTCATGATAGAAATACATATCAAAGATCATTAAATTCTATGAAAATCATAAGCGTTGACAAGGCATTCGTAGCTATGAACTGTATGATACTCCTGCCATGAATTTACTTAACACGATCGTGACTAGCAACCTCCACTACTTGTAAATATAAGTTCATAACTATTAGGTGAAATTCCCTTATATTTTAGCATCAAATTCATGCATGCAAACTAAGTAGGCCTCCTTAATCAACATACAAGAATAAGTTATCAATCAAACAGATAAGTAAATCGCATTCATGTTTTACGAAACAATAATCGGAGGAAATCAATTCATATCACATATATGTTCATGGACATATATGTTCATGGTTTTGAATTCAACTAACTAAAACGAAATTAGTTCAGCATGTTCATCATAATTGAAAACCAAATTAAAACAAACATTGGACTAAAACTAAGGATAGAATACACCTAGAAACACTACAGCAATCCAAAGGTCTTAGATGGCAGGCACGGCTCCAAGCTTTTCTTTTCCTTCATTCCTTGCAAAGTTGCGGCAAATATGTATTTTTCTCTCTCAAAACTCCCCCTCTTATGCGGCAGATATGTTATGTATTTATAGGGCTAGGGTTTCACGGGACAAAGCCTTGGAGGACAAGGATAGGGCACACAAATTTGTATTGGAAAAAGGATTAGTTACATGGCAGAAAACAGGAAGAATAAGGAAAGTGTGCGGCAGATTCTAAGGCTTCTAGAAAAGGATGTTGTGGCAGGTTTCTAGAAGGACAAGGGATAAGGCATGAGGCACCAATCTAGGGTAGAGAATAGAGCTTCTAGAACTAGATATTTAGGTGATTTAATGTGAAAATGAGTCCCTTTTGCAGCTGGAATTAAGGTAGGAAAATATTAGGATATGATAAGATAAGATAAGGTTTGGATAAAGTTTGGATAATGCTCATTCTTTTTAGCTGATTCCTTATCTTCAATGTCTTGAATTATGTCTTCTAGATTTGTAGCACATTCCTAGCCTCTTTTGATCTTCAAAAATGTCCATCCATCTTGCTCCATGCATGTACTATCCATTCTAAGCCCAAAACTGCTCTAAAATGCTCTAAATTGTCTTTTCTTGCCAACTTTGTCATTTGGACCTGCAAACACACGAAATAGCTTAAATCACTATAATTAATGGAAGCTAACTGAGTAAATGCAAGGAAATAGGCTAACAAAGTCGCATAAATATGCTCTTATCAAGTGTGAACCCATCCTCATCCGCACATTGACTCATGAGCTGAGTCGAGAATGAACATTTCTCTGCACATCTAAGCGGGATAAGTGATGCGAGATTTATACGCGCACAAATTAAACCCTCTTTTTGACAATTGTAGTATAAGTATAAGTAGGGATCGTTCTGGACCGGGGATTAGGAGGGATTGCAAATCTCTTGGAAACTGACTCAAAAACGTAAAATAAAGTTTAAAACACTAAACTAGACTCAAAGAATGCAAAATTAAAGTTTAAAACACTAAGACAAACCAAAAACTCAAAATGCTTTAAAAACACAAACTAAATTGAATTCTAACTAAAATGAACATTAAAGCAAAAGGGGGATTGAGGTTTTACGAAAATTGAAATAACGAAACAAGTTAATAAACTAGACAGAATGTAAATATGAAATTTATGGATGAATGCTAGCTAAGGGGTTCATCTCCATACATGTTACACTTGCATACAAGATTGATTCTCAGTTGGTCTTTCGATAAATTATGAAACTCAACGCCCCGGGTTAATTAGGTCCGCTTAAATTAACCGTCAAGTTTTCCTTAAGTTAATGAATTGGATGGGTTAGCGCAACGCAATTCACAACATTCTCCAAAAGTCCTTTACGTGAACAACACAATAAAGATACAGTCAAAGATCATTAAGCATCATGAAAACTATAAGTGTTGACGAGGCATTCGTTACTATGATGAGCATGAAACTCGTGCCAAGAATTCATTTAACGCGATTGTTTATAAGCAACCTCCACTACTTGTGAATATAAGTTCATAACGATTAGGTGAAACTCACTTATATTCTAGCGTCATATTCATGCATGAAAATTAAGCGCGCATTCTTAATAAACATACATAAATAAGTTATCAATCAAACGGTTAAACAAATTGAATCAACAACTTATGAAATTCCAACGAAAGTTAATCAATTCATATTGCAAATATAAACATAGTTTCGAATCACCCCCTAGCTAAAGGGGGATTAGTTCCTCATAACTTTGAAATCAAAGAAACACCTAAACATTCCAACAACTCAAACTTGAATTGTATGAACGTTTAGGCACTCTTCTCTTCCATTCCTCATACGTACAAAACAAAGAGAATTGAATTTAAACTTTGAAATCAAAGAAACACCTAAACATTCCAACAACTCACACTTGAATTGTATGAACGTTTAGTGATGCGAGATTTATACGCACACAAACTAAACCCTATTTGTGACAATTGTAGTAATGATGTAAGTAGGGATCGTTCTAACCGGGGATTAACTAGGGATGCTAAATACTTGACTCAAATAAATAAAACTAACTTTTAAAACACTTAACTTACTTAACAAGAATTCAAAACAAGTACACAAGACTCCAAATACTTAAAACACGAAAATAAAACAAATACGAATGATTAAGACTCAACGAAATATGGGGGAAACGTGTTTGGGCAAGATTAAATTAAATGGAAAGATTATAATTAAGGGCAAAATGTAAATACAAAGGTGATAAAAATATGGATGATGGAATAGCCAAGGGGTTCTTCTCCACACATGTTACACTTGCATAAAATGTTGATTCTCAGTTGGTCTTTCAATAAGTTATGAAACTCAATGCTCCAAGTTAATTAGGTCCGCTTAAATTAACTTTCAGATTTCCCTAGATTCGTTGGATTGAATGGAATACGCATTACAACCAAATTATTCTTAATCAAAGTCCCTAACTATGGAATACGCATGATAGAGACATTCAACAAAGATCATTAAGTTCAACGGAAATCATAAACATCGACGAGGCATTCGTTACTATGGAATACGCATGAAACTTATGCCAAGAATTCGTTTAACGCGATTGTTTATAATCAACCTCCACTACTTGTGAATATAAGTTCATAACGATTAGGTGAAACTCACTTATATTCTAGCGTCATATTCATGCATGAAAATTAAGCTTGCAATCTCAATGAACATACATAAATAAGTTATCAATCAAACAGTTAAACGAATTGAATCCACAACTTATGAAATTCCAACCAAAAGTAATCAATTCATATTGCAAATATAAACATAGTTTCGAATCACCCCCTAGCTAAAGGGGGTTTAGTTCCTCATAACTTTGAAATCAAAGAAACCCCTAAACATTCCAACAACTCAAACTTGAATTGTATGAATGTTTAGGCACTCTTCTCTTCCATTCTCATACGTACAAAACAAAGAGAATTAAATTTAAACTTTGAAATCAAAGAAACACCTAAAAATTCCAACAACTCAAACTTGAATTGTATGAACGTTTAGGCACTATTTTCTTCCTCGTTGTTGTAGCACAAGGTCTAAGTGAGCTTTGGGGATTATGTGAATTGTTTTGGAGGGATGGGAAGTGGTTGGATAGTGGCTGCAATGGAGGAGAAAAACTGCACAGAAATGGAAGGGGATTTGCGGCACAAGGGTTGTGTTTGTGTTGTGTGAAGTGTATGAAATGAGATGAATCCATTGTGGCTAGGTTGCATGCTTATTTATAGGTAAATGAGAGGGAACATGACAGCTTGGAATAGGTGGAAATGTGGCTGCAAGTTTGGTGAATGATTATGAGTGAATGCATGTGAATGTGGCTAGGTTGGAAAGCTGGAATTTCTGGAATTGTAATGTACCCCACGACATTGATTGTGTTTGAGTGTTTGTGGCTGCAATGTTTGTTGGTTAAAGATGCATGTGGATGTATTATACAATGGGAAAGTATGTGATTGACAATTAGGGTGAATGGTGGCTGCAATGATGAAGTGTGATGGCTGAAAATGCAAGGGAAGTGCACAGCATTGATTAGTTTTAGGTGCATGTGGCTGCAATGTTTGTTTGATGATGATGCATGTGATGGGTGGGAACAAAGGGGGAAACATGGCACAGGGTGCTTGAGTGAATGATTGAATGTGCATGTGGATTAAAGAATGAGTGGTGGTGTAATGATGAAGTGAATGCATGTGTTGATGACTAGGTTAGTGGGTGGAAATCTGAAAATGGCATAAGGGAATGGGAGCTAATAAATAATGCATGTAGGGTTAGGAAATAAAATCATAACTTAAAGGGGGATGATTAAAGGGTGTTGAAAGGTTTTGCATGGCTTTGAAGTGATTGTGGATTGGGCTAGAGTTTAAGTACATGAAATGGACCTAAATTGCTCCTCCTTGCATGGCAAGGAATGGTGTTTGTGTTAAGCCCATGGCAAGGTGTTATGTGATTGGGTTAGGGCCATTGTTTTGTGTCTTCAAGTGCATACAAGGCCTTCAAATTCGTCCATCCTCTTGGCTCCATGGATAAGCTATCCAATCCATGCCCAAAAATGCTCCAAATGGCCTCAAAATGCACTTTCTTGCTCCCTAGGCCCTTAGAACCTGAAAACACACAAAAGAAGCATAAAGGACTAAAATAACAAGAGAAACATAACGTAAATGCACGAGAACAAGCCATTTAAGTCGCATGGATATGCTCCTATCAAATACCCCCACACTTAGCTTTTGCTAGTCCTCGAGCAAAACAGAATAAAAACAAATAAACAAAACGACACTAAACACGTAAAACACAACCTAAACCTTCCAACAACCATCTTAGGGATTTCCAATGCACATGACATGTTAAAAATCATCATTCTCACAGATTTTAGTCATCTTCACACTTAAGTACATTCTTAATCATAGTCACCATATACTAGTTCACAATTATGCATTTAAAACCATGTTTTGAATGTAGTAACATGCCTTAGAGAATTTGCTCAATTCCTTACAAGATATGCACTCGATTTTCACTCAGAATTTCTAACTACACACCCTAATCTAGTCATATGTGAGAAGATTGATGTAACATGAAAACGAACACTCACATATAAGTATCACAAAGAACGCAATTTCTGGAGTTAATAAGCATGTTTAGATATGATCTCATGAATGGAATGCTACTACTTAGACGCGAGAACCAGTGACACCATAAGCTCATACCAAGTTCAAACTCCACAAATTGAAATACACAACACTCAAGATAGAAGTCAAGGGTTGTAACGGGGCTTGGGGTATGTGGATAACAAAGAAGGGATATGGAAAACAAAGGTTCTTAAAGAAATAGTGAGCAAAGCATTTGAATCAACTTAGAATTCACTTTTGAATGAAAACTCAACTTTTGAACAAAAAGGGAGAATTTAGACAATTTACGCCCAGAATTGGTGTTTTGGAACCTTTCTTCAATCACTTATTCTTTTCTTTTCTTTTCTTTTTTTTTTTTTTTTTTTTTTTTTTTTTCTTTTCTTTTGAATCTCAAAACATAAACACTTAAACATTCTCTCCCCCACACTTATTTTCTTTCATAATGTAACTCAAAAGGAATTCAATTAAGTCATGCTCACTATCTTTTAAGAACAAGGGTGGGGATTGTCCTAAACTAGGCTAGGTGAGGAAAAAGTGGGTTAACAAAGAACATGGGCTAACACGGCTCAACGGGGGTACAACTTACAACATATACGAAATATGGGAAGTGAGGCTATTTGGCTATGGTGGCAACTACACAACTTCATCTTGAATATGTGTTATGCAAATCAATAACATGCTTTGAATGAAATGGGCATGAGTTCTAGCATTTGGAACTATATGATGAAACGCCTTCTAAGTAGTAACCAAGCAAAGAATAATGAGATCATGCAACGACTTTAGAAAACAAGAAATCACAGATTATAACTCTCCAAAGAAGGTAATGGCTCGAGTCTCACAGGGTTGTAGCGTTTGTTTGAGTTCCTTCCTTCAAGCATGTTACTAAAACGAATTTTTCTTTTATGATTGCATGTGAAGTTATACATTATAACCATAACCAAGCATATACCAAGAGTAAATCAAACTTTTATCCATGTTTATAATTCTCTTTAACAGTCATGCAATTACAAACCAAATCCTTTTCATTTTGTTGGAAGATACCCTAAGACACAAACACACAAAAACGACTTAAAACACTCTTTTTAGGCTTTTCAAAACATTTTTTTTTTTTTAAATTTTTATGTGATTTTCGGAGTTATAAAAACAAAACACGCTAAAACAGTTTAAAAACACCTTAAAAACATTTAAAACAGCAAGGAACAACACTTGAAGTTATGGGTGATAAAATTCAACGAATTTGCATCAACATACTTAGTTACCCCCCCACACTTAAATCAAACATTGTCCTCAATGTTTTAAGCATAGATTCACACAAAGCATAAGTAAATACACAAAAAGCACTTAAACATACTAAACATGGCAGAATGTAATTAACAAAGAGAAGAGTTTAGGGATGCAAATCTGGTTATGAAGTGTAAATTCCATCTTCTCCTTGGTAATTGCATTGAGGCTTTGATCTTTGTGATTCCACAGGCTTACTCTTGAACTGGTTTCTGCCCATCGTTGATTTTCCTTTGTGCTACTTCTTGAACTGGGCAGCAGGATGGTTCTTTTGGTCTCCCCCGAAGGTCTGAGCTTATCCCTTTTATCTGTTTCTTTGTTCAATCTGTGCAGGAGTGGTCCCTTCTCTGGAAGTGTATCAACCGTTGAAGATGACTACTCGAGAACAACGCCAGGTGAGCAATCAGGGATAGATTCCAGGCAGTTGGCTCCAGATCGGAAGACTGACTCCAAGTGCCGGCTGATTGCTTCTTTTACTTTGCCATGCAAGTAAGAACAAGGACAAAGAAAAAGACAGGGAAAGAGCATGATATGAGATACTTTTGCTTTTGACCTTGATGATATGAGATACCTTTGCTTTTGAATAAGCGGTGAATGAATCAGCACATGTATTTGTTGTGCCGTTTCCTCCTGGGTCATATGTACTCCAGGCATCTGATATCATCTTTGGGGAAGAAGAAAGAATTGAGTATTTCAAAAGGCTTTGCTGGGAGTGCGCCCTCAGAGGTGAGGGAGAGTTGGGCATTTTCTTCAGGTTTGCCCTGCCATAAAAGACGAAGGTCGACATATATAGAGATAATATCAAGTGGTGGTATTGTTCTTTTACCTTTGTCGACAAACGTTTTGATCCCGCAAATCCGGCTTTTTGAAATAGTGGCGCCTCTTCGATCTTTGAAAACGCCTCTTCGATTTCTGAGCAGACGCCTCTTCGATCTCTGAACGACGCCCCTTTGCTTTCTGAACGACACGTAGTAGTGCGGATGCGGCTCCTTTTGACAAAGCTGCACGCGTTTTCTGAAAAGCAGAGAAAGCGTCGCCGAACTTTGCGCTTGTCGGCTAAAGATGTGTAGTTGTGATGATGGCCTCCACGTGTTGTCTGAAAAGAAGAAATCTTTTGACAAAGTTGAATGCGTCTTCTGAAAAGCCGAGAAAGCGTCGCCTAAATGACGCCGAAAATTCCGGCTTTTTGAATTGGTGGACGCGTCGCCTTGGCTTTTTTATTGAGCTATCGATCACCACAACAAACACACTCTGAAGATTTCCCATTCTTGAAAATCGACTCCGGCCCTTTGAAATTTAACTCCATCCCTTCTCTTTAAACACTTTTGAAAAAATGGCAAACTCATCGAACCTTAGCTTGGAATTGAGCCTTAGCAGTGATACGGGCGCGCCGCGTCAAGGTAACGTATGGCGCCCTTCTTTCTTTTCTTCTAACGGTCCTCTCACAGGTGAAGACTCCGTGATGCAGGACGCCACAACAGCTACAATAGTAGCTAGGAACCTCCTCACTCTAAAAGATAGTAGGCTGCTGTCAGGACGGTCCGATGAGTTGGCCGTTCAAGAGTCCCTCGCACTTAGTGTTCAGTGTGCGAGTTCTGTGTCCAACATGGGCCAACGCCTGCTTGCCCGCTCCCGTCAGGTGGAATCATTGATGGCAGAGGTGGAAAGTCTCAAGCAGGAAATCCAGCAGCTTAAGTATGAGAATAGAAGTTTGCATGTGCTTGCAAATAACTATTCGTCGGGCATGAAGAGAAAGCTTGATGAGCTGCAAGAATCCAATGGTCGAATGCAAAGTGACCGTCAAAGTGACCGTCAAAGGCTTGCGGCTTACTTCCAGAGGCACATTTTTCCGGGCTCATCCAGCGTTTGGCCAAGTATTGAGGCCTCTTCTTTGATGCCTCCCGCTCCGATACCTTCCGCTCCGATGCCTTCTGCTCCAATACCTTCCGCATCTATGCCTCCTGCTTCTAGAGTTTTGCCCAGTAGTGGGGCTTCAAGTAAACGCCCTTTGTGAAGGCTCCATCTTTCTTTGTTTAGCAGTGCCTATCAATAAACCAAACATTTTCTCAATGTTACAATCATAGACTCACACAATTAATAAACAAACAAACAATAACAACTAAACAACCTAACAAGGCAGAAACGAAATAGCAACAAAGAGAAGAGTTTTTAGGAATCTGGAATTGGAGTGCTTTCTAAGTCTTCCTTTGTTGAATGCATGGGTTGCCTCCCAAGTAGCGCTTTCTTTTACGTCTTGCAGTCGGACGGTACCTCCGTTTAAGCTTGATTAGGTTCCACGGCATGGAGGGGTACCTCCTCCACGACATGCTCCTCAAACGTCTCGTAATAGGGCTTTAATCGATGCCCATTCACTTTGAATTCTTGCTGCGTCCTTGAACTTTTGATTTGTACTGCACCATGAGGGAAAACATTAGTGACAATAAAAGGACCAACCCATTTGGAACGCAACTTACCCGGAAACAACCGAAGGCGAGAATTGAACAACAACACTTTCTGCCCAATAGAGAACGTCTTGGCACGAATCATCTTGTCATGGAATGCCTTCGTTTTCTCCTTGTAAATCCGTGCATTCTCATATGCTTCATTTCGGATTTCATCAAGCTCACACAATTGAAGCTTCCTATGTAAACCTGCGGCATCAAGGTCCATATTGAATGTTTTGACGGCCCAATGTGCACGATGCTCTAGTTCGACGGGAAGATGGCATGGCTTCCCATAGATGAGCCGAAAAGGTGACATCCCAATGGGAGTTTTGTAGGCAGTGCGATACGCCCACAATGCATCATTTAAGCGCAAACTCCAATCCTTCCTTGTAGGCCCCACGGTCTTCTCAAGAATTTGCTTGATTTCCCTATTCGAAACCTCGGCTTGCCCGCTCGTTTGAGGATGATAAGGTGTGGCCACCTTATGCGTGACATTGTATTTCTTGAGCAACGCCTCGATGGTTCGATTACAAAAATGGGAACCTCCATCACTGATTAGCACTCGTGGCATTCCAAACCTTGCAAAAATGTTAGTTTTCACAAAATCTGCAACCACTCGAGAATCATTAGTTCGGGTGGCTTTTGCTTCCACCCATTTCGACACATAGTCCACAGCAAGCAATATATAAAGAAACCCATGTGACGAAGGAAAGGGACCCATAAAATCAATACCCCAAACATCAAAGATTTCAACACTAAAAATGGGGGTTTGCGGCATTTGTTGTTTAGGACCAATATTGCCCGTTCTTTGGCATCTATCATAAGACATGCAAAATGTTCTAGCATCCCTAAAGATGGTAGGCCAATAGAAACCACATTCTAACACCTTAAGTGCCGTTGTTTGAGTGCCAAAGTGTCCCCCACAAGCATAAGTGTGACAAAAGGTTAGAATAGCATTAAACTCAGAATCGTGCACACACCTACGTATAACTTGGTCAGGGCAATATTTCCATAAATACGGGTCATCCCACACATAAAAACGTGCATCTTTTTTAAGCTTATCACGTTGGTGCTTGTTTAGTTCATTTGGAAATTGTTTAGCCACCAAGTAATTCACTAAATCTGCATACCATGGTTCACTTACCTCAATGGATAGCAGCTGCTCATCGGGAAAAGTTTCAGGGATAGGTACGGCATGTTCATGCTCCTCGTGGATCATTCGGCTTAAATGGTCAGCCACTACATTCTCGCTTCCTTTCTTATCCCGGATTTCAATATCAAATTCTTGTAGAAGAAGAATCCAACGGATAAGCCTCGGCTTTGCTTCCTTTTTCGTGAGCAAGTACCTCAAAGCTGCATGATCAGAATAAACGATTACTTTAGTTCCAATTAAATATGAACGGAATTTATCTAAAGCAAAAACCACAGCTAGAAGTTCTTTTTCCGTCGTGGAGTAGTTCAATTGGGCATCATTGAGAGTCCGAGAGGCATAGTATATGACATGCGGCCGCTTGTCTCTTCTTTGTCCTAGAACAGCTCCTAATGCATAGTCGGATGCATCGCACATGAGTTCGAACGGAAGGCTCCAATCTGGAGTTACAATAATGGGGGCCGAGACTAGCTTCTCCTTGAGTTGGTTAAATGCCGAATTACACTCTTCATCAAACTTGAATGGCACATCTTTTTGAAGCAATCGGCAAAGAGGGTTGGACATCTTGGAGAAGTCCTTGATAAAACGCCTATAGAACCCTGCATGGCCAAGAAACGAACGTACCTCTCTAACCGAAGTAGGAGAGGGTAAGTGACGTACAAGGTCTATTTTCGATTTATCTACTTCAATTCCTTTTTCTGAAACAATATGTCCTAAAACTATACCTTGTTTCACCATAAAATGACATTTCTCCCAATTCAAGACAAGGTTAGTTTCAACACATCGTTTCAAAATTAAGGTCAGATTATCCAAGCAATTATCAAATGAACTCCCAAATACACTGAAATCATCCATGAAAACCTCAATGATCTTTTCAACAAAATCGGAAAATATACTTACCATACACCTTTGGAAAGTGGCCGGTGCGTTGCATAAGCCAAATGGCATGCGACGATAAGCAAATATTCCAAAGGGACATGTGAATGTGGTCTTCTCTTGATCATCCGGGGCTATCACAATTTGGTTATATCCAGAGTATCCATCAAGAAAACAGTAAAAAGCATGATCGGCTAACCTTTCGAGCATCTGGTCGATGAATGGCAAAGGAAAGTGATCTTTCCTAGTCATGGCATTTAGCTTCCGGTAATCGATACATACTCGCCAACCTGTTTGAATGCGGGTTGGCACAAGCTCATTCTCAGCATTCTTCACCACTGTCACTCCGGACTTCTTTGGAACACATTGCACCGGTGACATCCAACGACTATCAGAGATCGGATAAATCACTCCACAATCAAGAAGTTTGATAATCTCCTTTTTCACAACTTCCATCATTGGAGGGTTGAGACGGCGCTGAGCCTCTCGAGTTGGTTTAGCCCCCTCCTCAAGAAGTATACGGTGCATGCATGTGGTAGGGCTTATTCCTTTAATGTCGGCCAAAGTCCACCCTATGGCCGTTTTGTGCTCTCGCAACACCCTCACAAGCTTCTCCTCCTCCATTGCCGTGAGACTTGATGAAATGATGACGGGCAATGTTTCGCCTTTTCCCAAAAACACATACTTCAAATGGTCCGGCAACGGCTTAAGTTCAAGCGATGGTGCCTGAACAACAGAAGGTAGCATCTTAGTGCAAACTGAATTTGAAAGTGAAAATGGAACCTTACCATATTGTTGTGGCAATGACTCAAGGGCTGCCACAACCTCAATTATTTCTTCACTAGAACCCATTGCAAAGAATTCCTCCTCCATGCCGTGGCCTTGCATTGGCCCAAATCCTTCATTTTTGCGCTCTATGGCCTTAGTGATGGTTGTTTCCAGGGCGTCCTCGTTCAATTCTTCAAGGTATACCTGCGCCAAAGAATCGATAATATCAATGGAAAAACAAGAATGGTCATCAACGGGATATCTCATAGTTTCAGAAATATTAAAATCAATCACTTCCCCATCGAATTCCATTGTCAAGGTGACTTTGTATACATCAATCTTCGTTCGGGCCGTCTTCATGAATGGCTTACCAAGGAGAATTGGCAAAGATGTAGAATGGGCTGAATCCTCCATGTCTAGGACGTAGAAATCAGCCGGAAAAATTAAATGGTTCACCTGCACAAGCACATCTTCCAAAACTCCTTTTGGATACGCGTTAGAACGATCGGCCAATTGTATAATTACACCATCTTGTTTTAATTCACCCAAATTCATAGATGCATAAATAGAATAAGGCATGACATTTATGGATGCACCTAAATCAAGCATGGCATGTTCAAAACGATTATGTCCAATCACACAAGGAATCGTGAAACTACCGGGGTCTTTGCACTTGGTAGGCAGTTTACGTTGCAAAACAGCGGACACATTCTCGCTTACCTTCACTACCTCTTTGTTTGCCCTTCTTCTCTTTGTATTGCATAGGTCCTTGAGGAATTTAGCATACTTTGGAACCTGTTTGATTGCATCGAGAAGCGGTATGTTCACTTGCACCTTCCGGAACGTTTCAAGAATGTCCTTCTCGCTTTCTTCCTTTTTTTCTTGCATGAACCTGCTAGGAAAAGGTACATTGGGCAGATTAGGACGTGAAGTACATGAATTTGAACTTAAATTACCTGATTTGGCCGAGTTAGGGTGATCTGCCTCAGGTTGTGTCGTCTCTTCATCTACTTTCTGGGCAGATTTAGGATTATTTGGCTCGGTCCCAACTTCTTTTCCACCCCTTAGGGTGATGGCCTTGGCGGATTCGAATCCTCCCTTTGGATTGACTGTGGTTGAGCTAGGAAGCTTTCCTTGCTCTCTAATCTGTCCAAGGAACTCAGAAATCTGCCCTATTTGTTTCTTCATATCCATCATCTCCTTCTCGTTATTCGCTATCCGGTTGTTTTGATTTTGCAACCCCTGCGAAATAGAGGTTAGTAATTGCATAGCTTGATCACTTTCCAATGACGTACCTGAATGGGATGATGCCGAAGGTTGTTGGGGTTGTTGGGGTGCATACGGCTTGGAATAAAAACCAGGGGGGTTTGGCCTAAATCCTCCTTGTTGGGCAGCTTGTTGTGGCTCCCTCCATTTGAAGTTTGGATGGTCCCTCCATCCGGCATTGTAAGTGTTCGAGTATGGGTTGTTTTGATTTTGTCCTTGGAAACCAATTGCATTGGCAAATTCCCACCCACCATTCTCGATTAGTTGAGGGCACTTGTCGGATGGATGCCCTTGAATTGAGCACACGCCACAAACTTGGTGTTCTTGTGCTTTTGGACCAATCACAACCTGAGAAACAAGAGAAGTAAGATTAGCAAGTTGTGATTGAATTTCAGAAATAGCACTCACCTCATTTACACTTTGTTGCCGTGGGGCTTCCCTTTGGCCCACTCCTTCATATTGTTGAGCGTTGAGCGCTCGGTTGGCTATGAGAATCTTGGCATCCCTTGGTGTTTTGTCCACCAATGCTCCTCCCGCTGATGCATCAAGCATTTGACGTTCGATAGGAAGGAGGCCCTCATAGAAATATTGAAGGAGAAGTTCCTCCTTCATTTGATGTTGAGGACATGAAGCTACAAGGCCCTTGAAGCGCTCATAATAAGCCGAGAATGTCTCACCATGATTCTGTTGAATACCACTAATTTTCTTCCGTAGGAAAATCACTCTCGAAGTAGGGAAGAATTTCTCCAAGAAAGCACGCTTCATACTCTCCCACGAAGTCACAGTTCCCGGGGCTAGTTCGTAGAGCCAATCTTTGGCCTTGTCCATAAGTGAAAATGGAAAGGCCTTCATCTTCAATATACTCCCATCCACATTGACGGGGGTCATGCTCGAACAAACCACCTCGAACTCCTTCAAGTGTTTGTTGGGGTCTTCCATAGACAAGCCATGGAACTTCGGAATATGGTGTAACAAACTGGATTTGAGTTCAAATTCATCGGTCTTGCCTTGGGCAGCCGTGGGGTATTGGATACAAAGAGGCAATGCATTGTCCAAACCCGAGGCCGAAAGCTCCTTGATGGTTCTATTATCTGCTGCCATGGCTTGTTCTTCTTCAAAATTCTGATCCGTGGGCTTTTCTTCTACACCTACTTCGTCTTCTTCAAGCCCAGGTTGTGGTGGAGGTTGTGGTGGCCCTTGTTGACTCCTCGTTCTCCTCAAAGTGCGTTCAAAATCACCGTCAAAGTCGGAGATGTTCTCTATAATAGGCCGAGAGCTACGAGTCATACACAGTACCTAAAAAAACAAGGAAACAAACAAACTAAGAATCTGAAATAAGAATGCACGAAAAACAAAATATAAAAATAAAGACAAGGGATTAGCAACTTTGCCAATCCCCGGCAACGGCGCCAAAATTTGATGCGAGATTTATACGCACACAAACTAAACCCTATTTGTGACAATTGTAGTAATGATGTAAGTAGGGATCGTTCTAACCGGGGATTAACTAGGGATGCTAAATACTTGACTCAAATAAATAAAACTAACTTTTAAAACACTTAACTTACTTAACAAGAATTCAAAACAAGTACACAAGACTCCAAATACTTAAAACACGAAAATAAAACAAATACGAATGATTAAGACTCAACGAAATATGGGGGAAATGTGTTTGGGCAAGATTAAATTAAATGGAAAGATTATAATTAAGGGCAAAACGTAAATACAAAGGTGATAAAAATATGGATGATGGAATAGCCAAGGGGTTCTTCTCCACACATGTTACACTTGCATAAAATGTTGATTCTCAGTTGGTTTTTCAATAAGTTATGAAACTCAATGCTCCAAGTTAATTAGGTCCGCTTAAATTAACTTTCAGATTTCCCTAGATTCGTTGGATTGAATGGAATACGCATTACAACCAAATTATTCTTAATCAAAGTCCCTAACTATGGAATACGCATGATAGAGACATTCAACAAAGATCATTAAGTTCAACGGAAATCATAAACATCGACGAGGCATTCGTTACTATGGAATACGCATGAAACTTATGCCAAGAATTCGTTTAACGCGATTGTTTATAATCAACCTCCACTACTTGTGAATATAAGTTCATAACGATTAGGTGAAACTCACTTATATTCTAGCGTCATATTCATGCATGAAAATTAAGCTTGCAATCTCAATGAACATACATAAATAAGTTATCAATCAAACAGTTAAACGAATTGAATCCATAACTTATGAAATTCCAACCAAAAGTAATCAATTCATATTGCAAATATAAACATAGTTTCGAATCACCCCCTAGCTAAAGGGGGTTTAGTTCCTCATAACTTTGAAATCAAAGAAACCCCTAAACATTCCAACAACTCAAACTTGAATTGTATGAATGTTTAGGCACTCTTCTCTTCCATTCTCATACGTACAAAACAAAGAGAATTAAATTTAAACTTTGAAATCAAAGAAACACCTAAAAATTCCAACAACTCAAACTTGAATTGTATGAACGTTTAGGCACTCTTTTCTTCCTCGTTGTTGTAGTACAAGGTCTAAGTGAGCTTTGGGGATTATGTGAAGTGTTTTGGAGGGATGGGAAGTGGTTGGATAGTGGCTGCAATGGAGGAGAAAAACTGCACAGAAATGGAAGGGGATTTGCGGCACAAGGCTTGTGTTTGTGTTGTGTAAAGTGTATGAAATGAGATGAATCCATTGTGGCTAGGTTGCATGCTTATTTATAGGTAAATGAGAGGGAACATGACAGCTTGGAATAGGTGGAAATGTGGCTGCAAGTTTGGTGAATGATTATGAGTGAATGCATGTGAATGTGGCTAGGTTGGAAAGCTGGAATTTCTGGAATTGTAATGTACCCCACGGCATTGATTGTGTTTGAGTGTTTGTGGCTGCAATGTTTGTTGGTTAAAGATGCATGTGGATGTATTATACAATGGGAAAGTATGTGATTGACAATTAGGGTGAATGGTGGCTGCAATGATGAAGTGTGATGGCTGAAAATGCAAGGGAAGTGCACGGCATTGATTAGTTTTAGGTGCATGTGGCTGTAATGTTTGTTTGATGATGATGCATGTGATGGGTGGGAACAAAGGGGGAAACATGGGACAAGGGTGCTTGAGTGAATGATTGAATGTGCATGTGGATTAAAGAATGAGTGGTGGTGTAATGATGAAGTGAATGCATGTGTTGATGACTAGGTTAGTGGGTGGAAATCTGAAAATGGCATAAGGGAATGGGAGCTAATAAATAATGCATGTAGGGTTAGGAAATAAAATCATAACTTAAAGGGGGATGATTAAAGGGTGTTGAAAGGTTTTGCATGGCTTTGAAGTGATTGTGGATTGGGCTAGAGCTTAAGTACATGAAATGGACCCAAATTGCTCCTCCTTGCATGGCAAGGAATGGTGTTTGTGTTAAGCCCATGGCAAGGTGTTATGTGATTGGGTTAGGGCCATTGTTTTGTGTCTTCAAGTGCATACAAGGCCTTCAAATTCGTCCATCCTCTTGGCTCCATGGATAAGCTATCCAATCCATGCCCAAAAATGCTCCAAATGGCCTCAAAATGCACTTTCTTGCTCCCTAGGCCCTTAGAACCTGAAAACACACAAAAGAAGCATAAAGGACTAAAATAACGAGAGAAACATAACGTAAATGCACGAGAACAAGCCATTTAAGTCGCATGAATATGCTCCTATCATTTAGGCCCTCTTATCTTCCTCGTTGTTGTAGCACAAGGTCTAAGGTGAGGTTTGGGGGATTATGGAAATGGATGAGGAGTGGTGGAGAAGTGGAAGGGGAATGGAAAAATGGTGTTTGGATTATAAGGGAAGAGATGGGAAGCTCACGGCTAGGGAAGGGAGAATGTGTTTGTAATGTGTTGTGTATGAAATGAGATGATATTGAATGAATGAATGCAAGGGTATTTATAGGAGTAATGGAGGGAACATGACAGCTAGGAGGTGGGTGGAAATGTGGCTGCAAGTTTGGTGAATGATTATGAATGAATGCATGTGAATGTGGCTAGGTTGGAAAGCTGGAAATCTGAAAATGCAAATGGGAATGCTGAAATGCAAAGGTGGCCACGGTTTTGAGTGTGTTTTGTGTTGGAAATGCATGTGAATGTTGTTTGTGTGAAGTGTGTGTGGGTTAAAGAGTGAATGGTGGTGTAATGATGAAGTGTGATGGCTGAAAATGTCAAGGGAAATGCATGTGATTGCACGACAAAGAATTTCAGGATGCATGTGTGTTGGTGTGTTATGTGATTGTTTTGTGGTTGAATGATTAAGTGGCTAAATTAAAGAATGGGAGTGCATGTGGCTTAGGTGGTGTAATGATGAAGTGGGAATTGAAAGAATGTGGTTGGAAAGTGGATGGGAAGGCACGGCACAAAGGGGGAAGTGTTGGAAATGCATGTGATGCATGCCAATGTTGTCTTTTGGTGCATGTGTGTGTTGAATGGTGTCCTTTAATTATGCACGGTTTAGGGCTGTTAAGGGGAGAGAAATGGGAGTGAATGTGGCTTAATGATGAAGGGGGAAAGCTTGGAAAGCATGTGGCAAGGTTGGTTGCATGATGATGATGCATGTGAGTTGAAATGCATATGTTTAAATGGTTGAAATGTGTAGGTGATTATGAGTATGATAAGTGATAAGTGAATGATGTATTAAGTGATAAATGAATGATATGTTAAGTGATAAATGAATGATATGTGGTGAGTGATAAGTGAATGGAAGTGATAAGTGATAAGTGAATGGTTTGATAAGTGAATGATATGATAAGTGAATGCTTATAATAAGTGAATGATATGATAAGTGAATGCTTTAAGTGTTTAAAATAGGGAACAAAGCCCTTCCTTGCATGGCAAGGAAGGGAGACACAAGGAAACACACGACAATGTCCTAAGGTTACAAGGAATGTTGTTTTTGTGTTCTAAAATGCGTAGGAGTCTTCAATGATGCTTAAACATGAGGTCTTTTAGGATTTAACTTTCCTACTTCAAGTCTTTAATTTCGTCCATCCTCTTGGCTCCAAGCATATGATATCCATTCCAATCTCTAATTTGCTCCAAAAGGCTCCAAAAGGCATCCTTTTGCATACCTTGCCCTTAGAACCTGAAAACACACAAAAGAAGCATAAAGGACTAAAATAACTAGAGAAACATAACGTAAATGCACGAGAACAAGCCATTTAAGTCGCATGAATATGCTCCTATCAATAAGTCGTTTTCTCGAAGGCCCAAATGAGAGTGCACACTACCCGAATGTACGGTTTGTGGTGGTCTGAGCAGTTATTGGCTGGGACGTCGCTGGAATGAGTCACGTTCTTCTGCCCTTATCTTGTTTCGGGACACCTCATCTGGGGTGCACTGTATCTCGATGCGCTCGAGGAGCTGCTTCACCAAGGTGGTCTGCTGCGTGAGGGTGCTTGTCAAATTGGTGACCTGCTGGGGCAGGTGGTGCTCGCAATTTGGATTATAAGAGTTTGGATAATGGGTGTCTCCATGTGTGGTGTAAGTGTAGTGGACTGCAAGTACAAAAATTGAGCCTAAAGCGGGCATTCCTGCAGAAAAGTTGGGGAGGGGGGGTGAAAGACCTTGTATTGGATTGGGCCGCGGGCTGGATCATCGGAGTAGGTAGTGGGGTGCATTGGACCAGCGCATGCTCGTCTTGGGCCCTCTTGGCCATTAGGCTATCACATTGTGGACTACTGGCTGGGTGGCTTAAGCTTGGGCCCGTTGAGCTGTTTGGCTAGCAGTAGCTGTTGTGTTTCGGGCTTGGGTCTGGGCTTGTCATTGTAGTAGGCTGGGCCTCTTGCCCTGGGCCTGCTGTGGCAACTGCCAGGTTTTGGGCCTCCTGCTTATGGGCTTAGAAGTGGACCTGGGCCTCCTACTTAGGGTTTGGTTGAATATGGTGCTGTAAGGGCAGCGATGGTGGGATTAGTGCCGTGGCCGGTGGCCTTACCACGACTGCTGGGTCACTGCAATGGTGGTGGCATAGTTATGCGGCGGTGAAGCTCCTTCTGCCATTGCGTTGAGCATTGAGGACCTCCGTCGTGTGGCTATGTCCTCATCTCCACGCTCTGATCCAAATCTTTGCATATACGAGGTTTTAGAAATTCAATGTAACAAAGAATTCAAGAAATCAATGCAAGATGCTTCTTCGAGTATTTGAATCAGCTCTCAATGAAAGCACCAATTTGTCGATGCAAATTTCCACCATCTTCAGTCTTGACGAAAATGCACTTGCAAAACAAGTAACACCTTTGATCAAATACCTAAGCCTCACGCGCCCACAAGGTGAGGATGGGGGGTTAGGCCAATGGATCTTCGATGCCTAAGTCAGTTTCTCTCTGGAGAATAAAGTGTTTAGGGCTTTTTTAGGGTAGCCAAAACTTCTGAAATTTAGTAGAATATGGGGTATTTATAGGGATAGGGCCAGCCATAGTGTTAGGGTTTTACCCTAAACATGGCGGCATCCTATTGGCCAAGTGTTTTGTGGAGAAATATTCTCATGATATTAAATAGGAAATAATATCTTGAGATAATGGAGTAATTATCCATAATTTATTTAAATTAAGATTACTTACTTGATTAGAATCAATCTTCAATTGGGAATGTATTAAAGATATGATTTGGGTAATTAATCCTTATCTTTAATGCTTTGACTTTTCCTTGCCAAGGGCAGGTGAGCTTTGGGCAATCGTATTTAGCTCCTGGGAACTTTAGGGATGTGAGCTGTGCATGGGAGTATCTGAGAAGCCTGCCCATTTATTATGGGCAATCTTGTATTTCTTGAGCAAAAGTCCACGTGTCTCCTCTAGAATTTTTTGGATTATTTTAGGCTCCATAACATGTATCAGTGGAGAGATTTTTGTGTCGCCTCTAGAATTTTTTGGATTATTTTAGGCTCCACAACATGTATCAGCATAGAGATTTTTCAATGTTACCGAAACATGTGGTCGTACACCACGTGTCACTATACAAATGGTGGGATATGTTGATAGGAGCATATTTATGCACCTTAGTTTAGCTTGTTCTTGTGCATTTATAGTGTTTTTCCTTAGTAAAGTAGTCTTTTAAGCTAGTTTTATGTATTTTCAGGATTTAAAGGCAAAGTATGCAAAAGGATGCATTTTGAGGCTATTTGGAGCATTTTTGGGCATGGATTGTATAGCTTAACAATGGATCAAAGAGGATGGACGAAATTGAAGACAAGAAGAGCTAGAAAAGGCTACAAATCTGGTGGAAGAAGTTCTACTCCAATGAAGATAAGGAAGAAGCAAGAAACAAGGAACCTTATCCAACCTTATCCAAACCTTATCCTATCCTAACTCTAACATTATCCTATCCTATCATATCCTATCCAAATCAGATTGGGACCTAAACCTAGCTACTTAAGGAGAATCAATTACACATTTAAACACCTATTTCAGTTTCTAGAAGACTCATCCATACCATTGCCGCAAATCACCATTCTTTGTAGGTTTAGGAATCACAATCCTTTTCCTACTCCTATATCACATGTCCTAGGCCCTTTAGGATTAGGAAATCTGCCTTAAACACAGTTTCTAGAACACCTAATCCTATCCTTACATGTGTGCCGCACCTAGCCTTCTAGAACTCCCTAATTCCTAGCCGAAATTCCTATTCCCAATCCCACTTGATTTCTGCCTTGAGTTAACCTTTTTACAATGGGATTAGGCAATCCTTTTCCTTCACTAAGTGTGCCAAACTAGCCTATATAAACAGCCTTGCCGTGCCATTTAATCACCACCACCCCTTCACACAACATTCATACACTCATTCATCCACCCTTTGCCGTGACCTTGCAACCACCCATCCATCATTCCCCTACTTCCATACCTCCATCCCAACCTCCATACACCACCATCTACCCTTGCCACACCACCATACATACCTAAATCCATCCAAAAACCCAGAAAATCATCCACAAACCCACCATAGACCCTTTGCCGTGACTTAGCAAGGAGGAGGAGAAGGAAGACCAAGCCTTGGGCGTTTGTGCATTCGAGTTGGAGTGTTGGACGTTTCTAGGTGTAATCTATCCTTTATTGTTAATGTTTAAATCTATGTTGCTTTGTTTTGTCATGAACATGAGAGGCTAAACTCGTTTTAGCCTAGGGATGCTTTGAAACCATGATTACATTTATAATATGAGTTGATTAAGTCCAGTTGTGATTTCATAAATTGTGAACGCAATTTACTTAACCGTTTGACGGATAACTTATTCTTGTATGTTTATTAGGGAGGCCTACTTAATTTGCATGCTTGAATTTGGGGCTAGAATATTAGGGTGTTTCACATAATCGTCACAAACTAATATTCACAAGTAGTTAAGGTTGTTTTCACAATCATGTTAAGTAAATTCTTGGCATAAGTTTCATGCAATTCATAGTAACGAGTGCTTCGTCAATGCTTATGGTTTTCAAAGAACTTAATGATTCTTGCTTGTATCTCTATTATGCAATTCATGTAGGGAACTTGTGGGGAATGCTTTGGGTTGTCGTATGCAATCATCCAATTCAATAACGTGAGGAAAATCTGAGGGTTAATTAGTGCAATTCACGGTTAATCTGGGGTGTTGAGGTTCATGGTTTATCGGAAAAGCAACTGGAAATCAATTTATGTTAGAAAGTATCATGTGTGGAGAAGTATCCCTTGGCTATCCCATCATCCATTAGTTTTTCTTAAATTCGTCCAAAATCTGTTTTAAAGTTTTAAGTTACTTGTTTTCTTTTAAATTCGTCCAAAATCAAAACCCCCTTTCTTATTTGTTCCAAATCTGTCCAAAAGAGTCTTTTTGAGTCTTTAGAGTCAAAACCAAGTGTATTTTTGTCCAAATTAAGTCCTAGAGTCTAAATTGAGTCTTTTTGGTTGTTTTAAGTTGTTTTGAGTCTTTAAAGTTGTTTTTGGTCATATAAGTTAGTAAGAGTCTTGTGAGGTCATTTAAAGTGTTTTAAAGCATATTTTCACATCTTTGAGTCAACTTTCATTAGATTAGCAATCCCTCCTAATCCCTGGCCTAGAACGATCCCTACTTATATCAATACTACAATTGTCAAAAAGAGGGTTTAATTTGAGTGCTATCTTTTATCACATCAAATTTTTGGCGCCGTTGCCGGGGATTAGCAATTTTGCTAATCCCCCGTTGTTTCTTTTTGTTTTCTTTTTGTTTTAGCTACTGACCTAGTTTCTTTTCTTGTTTGTAGGTACTAGTTTATGACTCGTAGTTCTCAACCTGTTAGTGCAAACATCTTGGATTTTGACGACAATTTTGAGCGCATTTTGAGGAAGAAGAAGAACCCACGGCACAACAGGAAGAAACCATGGCAGTGGACAACCGTACAATCAAGGAGCTTTCCGCTTCGGGAATGGCCAATGCCGCACCCTTGTGCATCCAATACCCAAGGGCGGCTCAAGACAAGACCGACGAATTTGAATTGAAGTCAAGCTTGTTGCACCACATTCCAAAGTTCCATGGACTGTCCATGAAGGATCCCAACAAGCATTTGAAGGAGTTCGAGGTGGTGTGTTCGAGCATGACTCCAGTTAACGTTGATGGTAGCATTTTGAAGATGAAGGCTTTCCCGTTCTCACTTTTAGAGAAGGCCAAGGATTGGTTATACGAGTTAGCACCCGGAACTGTCACCTCTTGGGAGAGCATGAAGAGGGCGTTTCTTGAAAAGTTCTTTCCTACTTCAAGAGTCATTCTCTTGAGAAAGAAGATTAGCGGAATTCAACAAGTCAAGGGGAGTCTTTTCCAACATACTATGAGCGTTTTAAAACGCTTGTTGCATCATGTCCTCAACATCAAATGAAGGAGGAGCTTCTAATTCAATACTTCTATGAAGGTCTTATTCCTATTGAAAGACAAATTCTTGATGCTTCGGCGGGAGGAGCGTTGGTGGATAAAACCCCTATGGTAGCCAAGAACCTCATAGCAAACCGAGCTCACAACAATACGAAGGAATTGGGCAAAGAGACCCCCCACGGCAACAAGTGAATGAGGTAAGTTCTCAATCCGACCTTCAAACTCAAATAGCTAATCTTACTTCTCTTGTGTCTCAGATGGCCGATGGAATGAAGATACAAAGTCCAATTGTATGTGGCATATGTTCTATTCAAGGTCATCCTTCGGAAAAGTGCCCTCAATTGATTGAGAATGGTGGGTGGGAGAGTGCAAATGCCATTGGGTTTCCAAGCCAAAATCAACCAAGGAATGATCCATATTCCAATACATACAATCTGGGTTGGAGAGACCATCCAAACTTCAAGTGGAGGGACCCTCAACAACCTTACCAACAAGGAGGCTTTAGGCAGCAACCCCTGGGGTTTTACACCAACACCCACGGCCAAGACCAAACCCAACCCCAATCCGCCCAAAACCATCAAGGTACGTCTTTAGATAATGCTATGATTCTTAAGTTACTTACTAGTTTGTCTCAGGGGCAAGAAAATCAAAACAAAGTATTGCAAAACCAAGAAAAGGTATTGCAAAACCACGAAAAGGCAATGCAAAACCAAGACAAAAGGATGGACCACTTAGAGAAGCAAATAGGGCAGATTGCGGAGTTTGTGGGACAATTCCGAGACCAAGGCAAGCTCCCAAGCTCAACCATTGTCAATCCAAAGGGAGGGTTCGAAACGGCCAACGCAATCACCTTGAGGAGTGGAAAAGAAGTTGACACTACATCCACACCATCCAAAACAAGTCCTAATGAAGATGAGACGTTGCAACATGAAGAGGAGGCTGCAAACAAGCCCACAGCAAGGACACAATCCCCTTTGCCGCAAGCACCTAAGGACACTACTTCATCCAATGCATCCCATTCGGCCACCAAAGGTAAGTTGGGTTCAAATTTGATTAATTCTAACCCCGTTCCACCCAATGTTCCTTTTCCTCACAGATTTTTGCAAACAAAGAAGGAGGAGGATGAAAAAGACATCCTGGAGACGTTTAGGAAGGTGCATGTCAATATCCCACTCCTTGATGCAATAAAGCAAATTCCGAAGTACGCTAAGTTTTTAAGAAAGATTTGTACAACAAGGAAACAGATTCGAGAGAAGGAGGTGGTAAATGTAAGTGAGAATGTCTCTGCAATGTTGCAAAGAAAGTTGCCACCTAAATGCAAAGATCCAGGTAGTTTCACTATCCCTTGTGTAATTGGTAATACAAGGTTCGAGCATGCTATGCTAGATTTAGGTGCATCAATTAATGTCATGCCATACTCTGTTTATGCATCTATGAATCTAGGAGAGCTTAAAAATGATGGTGTTATTATTCAATTAACCGATCGATCTAATGCATACTCAAGAGGAGTTTTGGAAGATGTTTTGGTGCAGGTAGACCACTTGATTTTTCCTGCAGATTTCTATGTGCTTGACATGGAGGATTCAACCCACTCTCCACCATCGCCACTCTTACTTGGACGACCTTTCATGAAAATAGCCCACACCAAGATTGACGTGGCCAAGGGAGCCTTAACTATGGAGTTTGGTGGTGATACGATTAACTTTAAAGTTTCTGAATCCATTGAGAATCCTAATGATGTTCGTTCTTGTTTTGCCATTGGTACAATTAAAAATATAGGGCAGGAACGTTCAACACCTATCAAGAAGGATGCGTCTAGAACCACCATCGAGGAAGGAATTGGAGGGAAGCACAAGAAGCACGCCATTGCCCTACAAACACCCAATCTGGCCGTACCTAAGGATACAATTGGCGAGATGGTGGCTGCCCTAGGGGCATTGCCACAACATCCTAGTAAGTCTCCAATCCCAATTCCAATTCCCATTTCAACTAATCGGTTGTTACCTTCTTTTGTGCAGGTTCCAAATCGATTTCAAGGTGGTGGGAGCATTTACATGGACTTCCGGAACCAAAATACCACTATTAGGGAGGATCATTATCCCCTCCCATTCATAGAGCCATATTACGAAAGTGTTGAAGGGCAAGTTGTGGAGGACATTCCACTCTATGTCGTGGGCTCCAAGTGAGGATAAGAAGAACGTTCGTCCGGCTGCACGACGTTAAAGCAAGCGCTTCTTGGGAGGCAACCCATGCATTCAACGAGAGAGGAAGTGGGCAATTCACCAATTCAAGCTACAAAATCAGATTTGCGTTCCTCAATCTCTATCTCTTTATTATTTTTACTTTTGTCATGTTAGTTAGTTTATATTGTTTGTTTGGATGTGAGTCTTTGTGTGAAACATTGAGGACAATGTTTGATTTAAGTGTGGGGGGGTAAACAAATTGCTTTTGCATGATTTTACATGATTTTCGTGGGATTTTATCACCTATCACTTATAATGTTGTTTCACACTGTTTATCACCTATCACTTATAATCTGAGAAGCCTGCCCATTTATTATGGGCAATCTTGTCTTTCTTGAGCAAAAGTCCACGTGTCTCCTCTAGAATTTTTTGGATTATTTTAGGCTCCACAACATGTATCAGCGGAGAGATTTTTGTGTCGCCTCTAGAATTTTTTGGATTATTTTAGGCTCCACAACATGTATCAGCATAGAGATTTTTCAATGTCACCGGAACATGTGGTCGTACACCACGTGTCACTATACAAATGGTGGGATATGTGTGTTAAAAAGTTGATAACTTAAAAAGTACAATTTCCCACCACTTATATAAAAACACGTGGTGTACCACCCGTGTTCTGGTCATAATGAAAAATTTCTCGTATCAGCGTTTGCTAAAATGCAAAGGTCCGGGGACTAATGCTTTGACACCACCAAAAGCTCATGAGGTACACCCAGGATCAACACGTGGTAGCAGAAAGTAGCGGTACAATAATACATAGTCATTTGTGACTCATACATTATATACATCATATATTTAACAGAAACAAAATTACAACAAAAAGGAACAAATCGTACTCTCGAATGCACTGCACACGCGACTATACCCTTTATATCCTCTTCGCTACCCACTACATTTACTCTTTAAGAAATAACCCTACACCATTGGAATGGTGCATCTAGAAAGGCAAAAATTCGGATAAGCTGTGAAACTCGTGTGAGTGACAATAGTACGACATATGTAAATAAAAGTCAATCAATCACATTTAGAAAACAATTCATAAATTGATACAAACTCGTACCTTAAAATAATATATTTTATTCCTGAATAATGTAAAATGACCAAAATGCCCCTAGTTAGGTGTCTTGAATAAATATTGAGTCTTGGGTTAAATTTCAATTTCTCATAAATTTTGTAAATTATTTTTGTACTCAAGAGTGCGTGGGCGAAAGAAAAATTGAAATCCAAGTTACGAGAGTTAAGTTACGAAATCGAATATGTATTTACATGTGTGTTTGGTGGCGGAAAAGGGAAAACTCAAGTTTGAGATCTCGATGGAAGTTTTTTTTACGAGTCTGAAGTGAAACTCGCCGAATTCGATGTAAGTTAGCTTAATTAATGGTTGTGTGTTGCTAAGTATATAATTCAGTGTCTAACCTCTGTTCTTCAACTATGTTGTTTTCCAGGAGCCGGCGATGGACTTTGGCCAAGTTCCTTCGAGTCCGAGTCTAGGATTGATCCAATCCTTCATGGATTGAACTTTGGTGAGTTGTTAATCAACCTTGTGAAGTTTTGGTTTGAAATCACGAGATTTAACCCCTAGATGTTGTTGTGTTATTGGTTCTAATTTCTAAGGAGACTCACGAGCCATTTTTCGTTGAATTCAAGACGGATTCGACCTCCATTCATCCTAAACCAAGTTTGGTTTAGTTTTTTAAAGCTTTGGAATGGTTTTGGTTGAGTTTAGGGTTGAAATTTGTTGGTTTTAGGCTTAAAAACTAAGCTGGCCAAGTTATAGAATTTTTGCAGATTTCAGCGACGTCTTTGGTGGTGGTCCACGGTGGTAGCGGTTAGACTTAACGGCCATAACAACCATTAAAGTTAATGGCGTATTCCACTAGAAAAGGTATATTCCGTCTCTCTTCCTTGAGTTTACTGACAACCGACATGTGGCTTTGGGATGGCGACTGCGATGTTTACTTGTCCATCCGCGATGATGAGTATGGCGGTGCATTCACTGGCAATGGTGGCGATGATGATGACGTTTGATAGCTCGTGACGTCTCCATGCCAGCGCATGACCAACACACGGCAGCTCGTGGTCGCGCGTGTATAACCAGACACCTATCCCTAGATTTTTCAATGTGCTGAATCATATGGCCCCCCTTCATTTGTGCAAATTCGATGTCTAAATAGCAAGGTTCTAAAAGACGCTAAGCACTAGTCGGGCGACGAGCTGGGGCCTAGTGCCTAGGTAGCTAGGCCTAGGCAGACTAGGCAGATTTAAGTAAATCTATTATAGTTCGTGTAAATAAGTGTCTATTTATACTTGAAATAAATATAATTTCATTATAAACTACAAAATAGAATGGCATATATATATATATATATATATATATTAGGAACTATTGGAACATAATGAAAACATGGGAACGTGTATATAATGTATATTCATTTAAGTATTCAACAAGTCCCTTACATTTTATTGAAAAAAATAAAATGCAAAATGAAAGTTATCTATTTTCTGTCTAAGTGAGTCACAACCTAGGCGGGTACCTAGGTGGGTCTGGGCGAACTAGGTGGATCCCTAGGCGATCTAGGCAGGTGCCTCAGTAAGTTTAGGCACCATTTTTTAATTTTCAAACGCCTAGCCATTAATCGGGGTGGTGCCCAACCGCCTAGCGTTTAGGCAAGGGCCTAGACGGCGCTAGTGGGGATTTTTAGAACATTGCTAAATAATAGTTTTCAATATGAGATTACAGAATGTCAAGAAATGCTTATTTAAGCTAAATGTTACATTCACAGGTACGAGCGAAGTTAAGTTGGAATCAGGCAATAACCCTAACGAGAAGTTACAGTATACATACATGTGAATGGATCCCTTAAAATGCAAGACAAGATAAAGATGAAAGATTGATTCAGAAACGATGGGAACGTAACTAGGGATACCGATTTCACCATTACAAGTCAATTCCATGAAAATTAAGTCAAAACGCATTCAACTCTCTAATCTACAACTAGGGTTCGTTTTACTTATTTATGATCATCCATTTGATGTGTGGTTGTGATCAAGTACTCATAATATGCAACTTAGTTGTGATGTTTAACTTAGATTAGTAAGTAAGAATCCATTAAGAACAAGAAAACTTAAAAGAACCAAAGAAATCACATGGCAGGATGTATGCATAGCAATTTGTTCATTCATTCACATGTCGACCAAGATTACGCATGATGTGTACTATAACCTTGATCAAATAATTTGTAAGAAACCATAATGCTGATCAAACACTAAGATAAACAAACAAATTGAACTATAAAATCAGTGATGAAACAAGAAAACAGATTGATGAATTGAATACTCTTAATAACATAGAATAGTTTTGCAAGGCTACATCGAAATCTACAACTATGAACTTAATTACACCACATGATTAGAGAATATATAAATATGAAGAACAACATGAATGAAATTAGATTTATAGAAGAAACCCCCTTGAAGCAATTCTGAAGTGGAAATCCTTCAAGAACAGCGCGGCTGCGTGGTTTATTAGGTGGCAGCGAATGGCAAAGGGAAATAAGGTTTTGTTTCTGGAAGAAAGGCCAAAGAAAGAAAAGAGAGAGAGCTCTAGGTGACCCCAAGGGGGCTTGTGAAAAAGTGATCTGAAACCCTAGTATTTATAGGCTAAATGGGGCTATAGCTGATTGCAAGGTGATCCCAACCATTAAGCCAAAGTTTTGAACGTTTTTCCTCATTTGGCTCCTCTAAATTAGGCTAGATATTCCAATTCCTTTTCCATTCTGCTCATGGTCTTCTAACAAGCCAGATTCATCTTGGAATCTTTATTTGGACTTCAAAATAGGCCACTAAACTTCTTTCTACGTTTGAATAAGGGTCAACCCCAAAAATGGCATGTTTTCACTTCTTTTGCCTTCAAATTGATCCTAAAGTACATGTTAGTTGCACATTAACACAAAATAAGGTAAAATGTAACCAGTTTAACTCAAAAACATCACAAAGAGGCTAGAAATGGATGGTATAAATGTATGAAATATACGAGTTATCATGTGCATGTCACTGAGATGTCACATATCCCTAATGAGCCAAAAATGCTTTGATAGAACCCAATATAATATACACAAAACTTGATTTAGAAAACATAGTAGAACTGACACACAAAATGAGTACATAAATTGAGACGCATGTCAATTAGGAACAACACGTCATCATGATGAGCCAACTAAGCTCCATCAAGCCTTAACGATATCCTATTTGAATTTCACACCAATCCAACAGGTCGGGTTGTCGTTAATTACAAAAATCAGCTATACAATTAACTTAAAAATTGAATAATTGAATCATCTCATTGAATCTTAACAAACGAACCTTGGATATAGGCACATGGGATTGAGAATGTCTTGCTGTTCAAAATCCAAATCACCATTTTTTCCCATGCGTCGTTGCGCATAATGATTTTCGACAAATAGAAACCCAATTTTTCAATGTCAACCAAATTTTACAAGCATGTAGCTCAACATGAAGAATAACTTCTATACCTACTACGAAGTCCCAAAGTGTAAGGAAAGGAGCTGATTTTGCCAATAGAGGATGTAGTTCGCCGCCGGTTCCACCTTGAGCAAGAGTATACTATCCTTTCACTCTTGTTTTTGATCCATCACATACCTTAGTTCTAAGAGTTGAACTACGACAATTTATTCTCATGGAGATGGGTATGTAAACCATCTAAGAGTTAGATTCAACTACAAATCTTAAAGGATGTATTTTGGTCCATGACAGAGATTGAAGGCCCTTCATCATGGTGATCAACACTGTGAAAAACAAAGTATTGCTTGAAGAGGTGATTGATCTAAATATGGGAATAATTGATACACTCACGGGTGAAGAACAAACCCTTTTAGATGGGCTATCAACTCCCCTCTCAAGATCCTTTGACATTTGAAAACTTGTTCTCCAACATTAAAGGCCTTCGAAAATTTGATGGCATTAGCTTCAACATATTTGACATAACGGGCTACCTTCATAGGCGATGCTTTGGCAAATCTAGAACATTACATTTGACATCGTTGGAAATGAATTCTTTCCATTACGCTAAGGATTCATCGAGCTAGGTATTGACTTTGTGGGTGGTGGTTGCCTTAGAGCTTTTTGTTGTAATATCTTTCTTTCTTATAAAAGAGCTTTTTGAGTAAACTTCGAGGAAAGAGTCCAAGTTAAGCTAAATTCAACCTCTTTCGTATAAACATTTATGAGCTTAACAAGCCGAGTATACAGAAAGCTCAAACTTTTTTTGTTTAAAATAGTGTGTAGATTTATTTGAGCTTAACTCATACTTAATCGCAAACCGAATAACAAAAGAAAAACAAACTGAACACGAGTCGAACTTAACTGAATTAAGCCACTCTACACTCCTACTCTCCACAAGTAATGTTTTTTTTTTTATATATTTTTTTTAAACAAACGATATTATATACACTAAGGGGGAGGAGGTAGGAGTAGGCTCAGCCTTACAGTAAGTTAGCAATAATGTGGTTCAATTTCTTCTTTGGTGAGAATCGAACCTAATATCTCTCACTTACAAGTGAATAAAAATACTACTAGACCGTACTACTAAGTGACGTGTTCCCAAGAAATGTTAAAAATGAAACTCGTACGTTTCACATATAACAATCTTGAAGTGGAAATAACCAAACAGTGGTCGGTCTGTCAGCCTGTCAAATGGACAAACACCCTTTGACTCTAGCGTCAATAAATCCTCATATAAAAGAAGCCCAAACCTACACCTGCACACACGAACACACTTGCGCACTTGCTTTCGTTGGCGTTCGCAACCGCAACCGTCAATCCCTCTTTCTCTCTCTCTCTTGCTCGCTCAAACTTTCTCTCTCTCCCTCTTCCCCCTTAAAACCCTAACTCCCACCAAACCCATGTCGGAATGAAACAGTACAAAACCCCGCAGCTCCTCCCAGTAGCCCCCCAAGATCTTGATATTCCTGCCCAAGCGCTTCCCTTGGCCTCAATTTTACACCTTTGCCACTGACACAGTGACACTGTCCTCTCTCTTGTCACCCTCTATCGATAATCTATAATCCATTGAAAGGAAAGCAAAGCAAAGCAAAGAAAAGGAATTTTGTTTTGGTGAGATCGGAGGGAGTGATGGTGATGGCTGAGAATGAGGTTAGGGATGACCACAGGGACCTCAATGTCAATGGCGGCGGGCCCAAGTCCCCATGGAAGACTCCGGTCTCTCTCGATGCTCCCGTCATGGCCGCTGAGTCCTGGCCTGCTCTGGCCGAAGCCCAAAGGCCCAAGAGTTTGGATGCTGCCGCAAAGCCACCAGCTGCGCAGCCGTCTCCCCTGCCCGCGCCTGTGCAGGTAATTCCAGGGAAACTGTTTGGTACTTGTTGGAAATGTGTAAAATTATAATGTACGGAACATGCATTGCTAACTCATCAATATTTACTTTCCGAGAAGAGATTTGAATAATTAACTTATTAAACTATCAAATTGTTTTGGAAATCCTCAAAGTATGGAGGAGGCCTCCAATTATTCCTGTGGAGCCTGCAGCCATAACTGATGCAGCTGTACTCGCCGCTGCTGCTTTTGCCCGAGCATCCATCGAAAGAATAGCGTAACTTTAAATAAAAGATTACTAACTGGAGAGCATGGTCATTTTTTTTTTTTTTTATTTTTATAAGAAACAAAGTTTCCTAGATATAAGTTTATCTAACCACCTGATCTGAATGAGGTTGAAAAGAAAAAAAATGAAGGGGCCGGAGGGAATTAGAAGATTGCTGTTCTAAACACATCTGAAATGTATATGTAGGTACGCAATATTGTTTAATAATTGTACATGCCTTGCACACGTACATGTGTTTAAACCATGTATCTGAAATGGTCGCGTTGTGGAATTCCCTCGAGAAACGTTCTTCTAAACAGACTGCTAAATATGAATTTTGCTTTGTTTTCAGCATTTTGTTACCAAGAGAGCTAGATCAGAAAATTATTTGTTTTCCACTACCAAACCACACTATGCACTAATCTCTCTCTCTCTCTCTCTCTCTTTTCTGCCATTCCCGGTTAATTTTATTAGAATATAATTCTTGTGTTATGTTAGGAATGCCTTGATCTTTTTTGACACTGAATTATATCTGTTGGGTAATTTGAGGGAAATTTGAATAATATACCAGTGAAGAATGTCTTGCTTCTTGTTTATTGTTTCCATTTTGTTTTGGCACTAGAGAGTCCTTCTCTCGTAAGGTTTTTTTACAACTTGTCAAGGGACTGTAATAGGAAAGTTGAACCCGTTGTTATTTTGGTCCTGTTGTTCACATGTCTAGCAATAGTTATTTGAGAGAGAAAATTTGATTAATAGCATTTGGAGGGGGTTATTTGGAATTTTTAATGCTAGGTCCTGTGATCTGATCATTGAAATTGCTACCTTGTTCTTTGGAAAAAGGAAATGAAAAGAAAGATACATGCTACTTCAGTTCATCTGGTTGCTAACTGTTTTTGCGTTTATATGTTCTGCTTGGTCATGCAGGGATTAGTGATGCAGCAGAAGTCAAATGGGTCTGGAAACTCCAACGCTTCACACAAGCATTCATCATCACATCACCAAAAAGGCCCTAGGCACAACCCAAATGCTGCACCTCCTTTTCCAATACCCGTACCCTACCATCAACAACCACTTCCTCCTGTTTTTCATACCATGGTACAACCCCACATTCTGGCTTCTGGGTATGCTTACCAGCCATACACTGGACCCATTCCAAGTGTTGGAAATCATATTGCAAAATCTGGATGTGAGACCTCAGTGCAAAATTTTGTGCAACCAGTTCAACCTCAGCTACGAGGTAATCCAAATGCTTATGGTGTCAATTTTTCTACTAGAAGACCCAACATGCAAGAACATGGTGGCCCTTGGAATCATACTTGGCATCAACAGCGAGCATTTAACCCCAGAGAGAACCTTCCTGTGCAGCAGGGTGTTGGACCTAGCCCTTTCTTAAGACCTCAGTTTTTTGGTCCAGCCCCAGGGTTCATGGTCGGCCCAAGCATTCCTGGTAATTCTATCATACCGGTGCTGAGCTGTCTTATTTTGGTTTCAGTTATATATATGTATATTCTTTTTTTTATTTCTATTCAATTTTCCATTTGGATTCATACAGCTGAGCGCGGCATTATAGGATTCATGCAGCCGACCCCACTTAGTGGGATAAGACTTTGTTGTTGTTGTTGTATGCAATTTTCCATTTCTCCCTTGGTTTTTGACTATTTCCAGTGTCAGCACTATACTTGAATTTTAGTTATCTGAAAAAGTAGAAATCATTATCTTGAATGAATCTTGTAATACTCGAGCGGTTGCTGCTCCTTTATTTTCCATTTATGAATAATATGTATTATTTGTATATATGTGTTGTTCAGAATTAGATTCTTCCTGCAATGATTTATCTCAATTACACAGGACCTGCACCCATATGCTATCTTCCAGTTCCACCACTGGGCGCAATTAGGGGACCTCATCCTCCTAGCTTTATGCCGCATCCTTTAAATCCGGGGGCTCCATTACCACCCTCAGAAACACATACATTATCATTGAGGGACAATATTATAAAGCAAATAGAGTATTATTTCAGGTAATTTGTTTAAGAAAGACTCTTTTCTGGCCAAATTCGGTGTTTGTGCATCACCTGCAAGCTAGTGCATATATGTGTTTGCATTGCACTGTTGAGAAAACTTTCCTCTTTAGCATAATTATGATAAACTATACAACTTAATAGGAGAAATTGAAGCTAAAAATGCTATTCATTTGTTGTTTAATGAGATGCCGTATTCATTCAATCCGAAAGATGCATTATCAAAATTAGTTTTTCTTAGAAGAATCTTACTATCTTGACAGATTTCTTATCTTTTCTTTTTATTGAAAGGTACGAAAAGAAACTTAGAAACCAAAAAGTAATAGTCTGGAAGAAATAGAATAGAATGGGTGATACGAAAGGATTAAAGATGATCTTATCTCTCCAACGTGCCTTCATTATCAATATATGTTATCCGAATGCTTTAATTAGAGAACCCATTAATGAGCATTTTGAACTTTATTATACCTCATGGCGTGATTGTTAAGTCTTATCACATGGAAGGAAGTTTTGTCAATTATGAAATCACACATTCTCAACCCTCTCTGCTAAGAGTAGTTAAAATTCCAAAAGAAAGAATTTGATAGTTTATATTTCACTTTGGTCTGTACAATTTCCACACCCTCCGGTATGAGGACATGGTGCTTGTTCTAAGCTGATTTCAACCTTTTAAGACGAAAATGAGTATTTCATATATATAGGTCCTACATACATCGTATGCTTTCAGGTCTTCTAAATTGGTGGAAGTATATAAGATAACTCAACTAATGGTATTTAATCTGGTTTAGGATGTATGCTGATAAATTGAAATATAATCAAGCTCTGATTTCTTCTTTTTTGTTTTGCTTAATTTGTTAGCTGCTGTATGTAAGGGTAAAATTATCACTAGATTTAAGTTATCTCTTTGTCGGGGATATAACAGATTTTTCACACATAATGAGAGGGAGTGCTCTCTTAACATGGCATAGACGACAAAAATATTTCTTTTATTAGTTAACTCTTAATCTCTCTTTGGGACAGCGATGAAAATCTAAAGAATGACCGTTACTTAATTTCGATGATGGATGACCAAGGATGGGTCCCAATAACCACCGTTGCCGACTTTAAAAGGGTATGTTGTGGTACCATAGTAGACATTGCAGAAGCTAAGTAATACATGCTGATCCAGTTTTTCTTTTGGTCAGCTGTGTGATCTATTATATTAGTTAATTTGTCTTCCTGTTTTGTATCTTACAATAATGTGAATGAGCTATCTTTTGATATTTTGTGTTACAGGTTAAGAAAATGTGTACAGACATAGCATTTATCCTTGACTCACTGCTGGGCTCAACTACTATAGAAGTGCAGGTTAATCTTTTTTCTTCTCTTATTTTAATGCAGCATGTCATAAGACATTTTTATGGAGTGACAACCTATTTTTGCCATCCATTGTTCTCTTTCTCAACTACTGTAGTATCCAACTTTTTCTTTCCTCTCTCTTCATCCCCCTTCCAACCTTCAATGTCATAGTTAAATAAAACTTTACATTCATAGTTAGTCTGATTTCTCTGAACTGGCTAAAATGTTTCAGTTCTCTTCTCCTACCATTAACAGGCTAGATATAATGCCTTTGTCGAAAAAATTTCCTTTCCTAATTTTCCTATTCAACCACCTTTTAGGTTTGCATATGTTTCCCTTCATTTGATTTCTTTGTGTTCTTTTTATACTTCTTGGTTCTCTTTTTCCTGTCTATAGTTATGCCTGTGAAGATGTGTAGGTGAGGACTGTCGTTATCTTCATAAGAAAATAATTGATATGATGTATTTAGATGCAAATCACTATTAAGATTGGATCTTAAAATCTGAAGAGATGGTCATTTGAAAGCGTTGACATGATTCATGTCTTGATAAATTAATAATTCATGTGGTGGATATAATTTGCTCATCAACACCACAGTAGGTTAGAGAATACTCTCCTTACATATCAAAGAATTATTACGGTGTTGTAACCGTGAAAAAGAAATAGAAATGACATGGAGTTTGAATTGGTAGTTTATTACCTTTGTTTAATAATTTTTTATTGTAACTCTGCTTTTATTTCTTCCTAGTTTTTGCCTTTCTATTGTTTGAGATGCTGCATTTGACTTGGATTGGTGTCACTTGTGTTATCTGTCATAGCATTGCAAATTATTCAGAGAAATTGGCGGGTATGCTGACAAGTTATGACTGGTTTTGAAATATATTGCTTCCTTTGCTCTGACATGCACTTGTTTTGTTTCATCTTTGTAGGCTAACAAGATACGAAGACGTGATGAGTGGTCAAAGTGGATTGCAGATTCTGCAGACTCAATGTTAACTTCCAAGCCGCAAACCCCCTTGGTTCAAGTTGAAGATAGGTATATCAATGCTCCTGAGAATAATGCCAGCAATGATAGAAGGAAAACTTTTGAAGAAAAAGTTGAAGTTTTATCAGATGGAAAAAATTCGATGTCGTGCATACCATCAAACACCATACCTGACACTGATAATGTTCAACTTGATGGTGGATCACTAGCATCTTCTGATAATAATAGTGCTTTAAATGAAAAGTTGACTTCCAAATCAAATTGCAAGTCCTCGGATCCTAAAATGGATCATTGCTCGGACCGCCCATACCACGCAGAGGGAATTGAAACTGGGAGATATGATGATGATAGGCCTGAAGGCATGCCTTCAGATATGGATATGAAGAATCTTGGAAATCTGTCTAATGATTTTGCAAACACATTTATGCTGGATGAAGAGCTAGAGCTTGAGCAGAAAATAATAAAGGATGATCGTTCTCCTATTAGAAGGTATGGAACCTTTTTTTTTTGCATTTGATTGAAGCGACTTATGTACGGTGTCTTTCTAGTTCCTTTAATTCTTGGTACTTTACAGTTTCAATAAATCCAAACTAGCATCTCTATGGAAACCCTTACTCCAGCCTTTGGGCAATAGGTGGGGAACCCCATGTGCACAAAATCGCCCGTAACCATGAGAACTATAAGCACCATGGGTTTGGGCCCCCAATGGATTTCCAGGGGTACCTAGTGATGAAGAAAATAACCCAACATTGGTTAAATATGATTTGAGGTAGGGCAATCTACCTGATTGAATGTAAATATCGTTTCAATTGTTCCATACTTCCAAGTAGATCTAAACTCATTGTAAAGCCAAATTGAGAAAGAGGCACCAATCACCATGTGTTTTTCTTCCCCGTTTGGATACTGGGGTGTGCTTGTGGTGAGATTCTATTTCCCTAGTAGTTGGCCTCTTTTTCTATTTTTTTTTTTTTTTTTTTTTTTTTTTTATAATTAAAATGCTTTTGTTTTTGTTTTTGTTTTTGTTTTCTGTTTCATTTGAAAACTTGTGTGTTGGAAATCTTGTGATCTCTATTCACGTGGCTATGTGCCAGTGCTCATATATTTCCCTCGCTTATTTCTTTCTTTTTTGTTGGTGGACCAAAATTAGTGGTTGAACTTGAGCTTTCTTTTTAAATTGTGCCTAAGAATTTTTGCTTATCCTGGCTAATTGCTCTTGCTTCAATAGCATTACAATACTGTGATCATGAATTTGAATATACATGTGGCTTACTACTTGTTGTATGTGTTCACATGACAGTGTTGGCCGAACGATTGATGATGAATATGATGAGATTGTAGTCAATGATCAGGATGTCCAGAGACTTGTAATTGTCACCCAGGTATGCTGCTAAGTAACAAAAAGTGTCTTGAGACTGTTTTTTGCATGCAAAGGTCCTTTTTGTACTTTTGTTTGATTAGTTTTTCAACTTAGTGAGATTTTAATTTCATGTATGTAGCATTTCGATAAGTAGTCATTTCTTTGTTTTCTGTGCAGAATAGTAGAGTAGGCAAAGGATCGAAACCTGATGATAAAGAATCAAAAACCCTTTCCAATGAGCTAGCGTCTGCTATAAACGATGGGCTTTACTTCTATGAGCAGGTTCAGAATATCCCCATGGAGTTTGTTAATTACTGTACTTCACTATCCTGGCTCTTAACATATGTTCAATTAGCAGGAACTGAAAACCAAGCGATCAAACCGTAAAAAGAACAGCACCAGCCATGACAATAGAGATGCAAACTCAAGATTTTCAAGCATTTCCAAAGGCTTTTCAAAATTAAAGCCTGGTGAAATATCTGGCAGTGGTATTGGCATTGAAGAGTCTGGAAGTGCTAATTCACGGAAGAAGCAAAATAGACTCTCCCAGAATCATCAATCGTCCCCTAGACAGCGTTTCTTCTCAAGCAACTTTAGAAATTATGGTACTGGTCGGAACAATCTAGGAGTTGTATCAGAAAGTCCACCAAGTAACTCTGTTGGCTTTTTCTTTAGTTCCACGCCTCCTGAAACTCATGGGTTAGTTGAAATGGATGGTACTTTGGTTTTGGATTTCTTTCTTCAGTAGAGTAATTCTTTCTAGTGATTTAGAAGTTTGCCTATCTTGCTTCTGAGATGAGCAATTGTATTTACAGTCTTGCTCTCCTTAGGTCCTCATTTTGAGGATCTGTGAGGACCAAATGCATATTAGGCACAAGATTATATTAGTTTAGATCTAAAGGCTTAAAATATTTGACAACTTAATAAAGCAAAACCTACTTAAAATCCATGAACCATTAGAAAACTCATTTTCTTGTTTTGCTTTATTAAGTTGTCAAATATTTTAAGCCTTTGGATCTAAACTAATATAATCTTGTGCCTAATATGCATGTGGTCCTCACGGACTCAAAATGAGGACCTTAAGAGAGCAGGACTCTTGTAATTAATAAAACTTAAAATCAAGGGCAGTATCTGCAATACTAAGCTTATGTGATGTCTAAGTATATTAGCTCTTATCATTCCAAGAAGCTAATACAAATATAAAATTTTCATTTTACAGACCAAGGCCTTCAAAATTGAGTGTCTCTCCTCATGGGTTTCTCTCGGGCAGTAGTCCACCAGTGGGTTCTGTGCCAAAGTCCTTTCCACCATTTCAGCATCCAAGTCATCAGCTTCTGGAAGAAAATGGTTTTAAACAGCAGAAGTAAGGGGTGTAATTTTTACTCTTGTATGTGTGATAAGTAGAGACATAGAGACAGAGATATATTGATATGAGTGTGTGTGTGCACATGTGCGTGTGTGTATACATATATGCTGACATGGCTGCCATTCCCTTTAGGTACCTCAAGTATCATAAGCGGTGCCTGAATGACAGGAAGAAGTTGGGAATTGGTTGCAGTGAGGTGGTCTTTTATCTGAATTGATTTATTGAATATACTAATCGAAATTTGGAACCCACATCCACTTAATTGTTGCATCTTTATGTTTGTCTGGGTATGTGACAACACTTTCTGTTTGCAATTATATACTAGGCCCTTAAAATAAGGGAATTGTTATTGACACTCCAAAAATATCGTTTTGCACTCCTCACAAGCATATTTTTCTTCCTAAATATAGTAAGTATGAAGTGCAAAATGAGAATTTTGGAGTGCCAATAACAATTCTCTTAAAATAAATATAAAGTATTGATCAACTAAGCATGGATGGTGGATAAAGTTCTGGATTTGTGGGGTTCATATTATATTTATAGTGCTTTATATTTGTAGTATCAGAAAGTGAGGACTTTTTTTATCGCATTTGGATGCACTAGAATTGTTGGTCCTTGCCTCAAGTATACAAATGGGATTTTCATGTCTCTTTGTTATGCAATTTTATCTAACATAAAATTATCTAGTTTTTATGCAGTCATTTTTCAATACCCATATAAAAAATTCCAGTTACATGATTTGCAGTTATTTACGGTGAAATGTGTGCCTTGTTACTTCCCATGCAGGAAATGAATACTCTCTATAGATTTTGGTGTTATTTTCTAAGAAACATGTTCAACTCTTCAATGTATGATGAGTTCCGAAAGTATGCACTTGAAGATGCTGCTGCTGGTTATAATTATGGAGTAGAGTGCCTTTTCAGGTTCTATAGGTTAGTGATAAAATTGTGGTCGTTTCCCGTTTTAGTAATATTGGCAATCCCCTCTTGAATTCTCAGCTTAACTTGTGGTTTCAGTTATTTAGTACTAATATGTGTGCGCGCGTTTTCTTGTTTTAGTTATGGTTTGGAGAAAGATTTTAGAGAGGACTTGTACAAGGACTTTGAACAGCTCACACTTGACTTTTACCATAAAGGCAATCTCTATGGCCTGGAAAAATATTGGTAATAATTCTTCCTTTTTCTTTATGATTTAACAGATTGGGGCTTTTTTTCCTTCATTGGGTTGATTTTGTGTAAGCCTATTAGAAACATTTTCGGTTAAGAATTCCTTTTATATTCGAAAGAAAGAATGCAACAGTAAATGGAAATAAAGTGAATATAAATAAATAAAAAATGAATTTTCTACTGGAAAATTGACCATAGTGTTTTGTTACAGTTGATAGGTTTTTGATTGATTCCTTGAAACCTTGTGATGTAGAATTTTGGTTTCCTAAATGTTTAATTAGGCTAATGTGATCAGAGTAGTTTTGTTGATTCTTTCATAATTTATGGTCCCCTGGGTTTTTTTTTTGGATCCCTGTACCATTAATTATGTATGTTACTGCAAGACTTTTATGGTCTTCCGGAGTATCAGATACTCCGGGATTTTTAATCGTTACATCTTGAGGCTTTTTAACCATTAGGTCTTGATTTTTGTGTTGTTTATCAAAGATCTAATGTTTAACAAGTCCGGAGCACCATAGAAAATGCCATGTTACTGATATGGATGTCATCGATACTCGATTCCCAATGCTCATTTTCTCATTCTTGTTATAGTTTTTCTAGTAGTTTTGCACTGTGTTCCATATTTAATTATGCATCTTATCACTGTTTGTAACCACTTATAAAGCTTTCGCAAACCGCTTCTCCTCTATGTTTAGTTATTGGATCCTCTTGGAGAACAAATTGAAAGGCTGCTATGGTTGAGAGAATGGAAGGTCACCTAAAGAACTCTGCTTGGTAATTTGGTGTACCAATAAGAAGAAGATAGTTGGATTTACTGTGAAGCAGAAGGTAGATGGTTTCATTGAGGGCTATGAAGCTAGGGTAGTGGATACTAGCCTAATAGGATGAATTATCAAGAATTGTTTGAACTCGTGTTTGAGATCAATACTGCCCAGGTTATACTATCCTTGACTGCAAAATAGGCTGAAGCAAGATACGAGAATTCGATTTACCATATTGAAGCAATCAAGGACGAAGTATGGATGTCACAGAAGGTTTTATTACTTCCAGTCTTGTGTAGGTATTGCAGAAATTGGCAATGATACAAAAAAATACGACCTTAAGTGTTGATGATTTACAGAAGGCCCGCATTCACCTATATTTATGATCATTTCATTTAATGATAGCTAAACTTAATGATAAACACTAATATTATTTAATGTTCTCGTTTAGAACTCATGGAATTGAAGATGTTTATTAGGTAACATTCATGCATCGCTTTGTTGAACTGAATACTGTTTGAGTTTTAGACAATCTGGTAGTAATCCTCATCTCATCCAAACTCTGCATTTAACTGGCTTTGTATAAATTTGAATTCCTTTGCATGTTGCAGGGCTTTTCATCATTATCGTCAACAACGGGATCAGAAAGAGTCTCTAATGAAACATCCGGAATTGGATCAGTTGCTCAGTGAAGTATACTGTCGCTTGGAGGACTTCCGTGCCAAAGAGAGAGCCACTGTCATGAAAGAGAGGGGTCACTAGTAGCCAGTAGTTACCAGTAAGTAATGCCTATAATCAATCCCACAGCGACATTGAAGTGATGGCGTTCCAATTTTGAAAGACAATTCTGACAGATTTACGACGGGAGTCAGTTTGTAGCTTCTGGTTTGGAGGCAAAGAAAGGAGATGATTTCTGTATATTATGTGTTGATGGATTTTGCCGCTGCCGGCTGCTCGGTTTTTGGCTCAGGGTTTTCCTGGCTCCTGGCTCTATCTTTTATTGGAGTTATCTGCAAGCCTGAAGTGGGTGCCTCTGTATTATCTCAGTCATTTCTGTCCTCTGGATTGCAACTTGTACATAGGAAAGAACAATTTTGTTTAGAAAAAAAAAAAAAAAAAGGAAAAAAAAAAAAGAACAAAAAAAGAGAAAAAAAGAGAGAGAGGGATGAAAAAAGAAACCCAAAAGAAAGGGAACTTGTAGTTTAGACCTTGTGAAAATTGACCAATAAGAAACTAAAATTGTATTTTGTTTTTATCTCTCAGCATCTTATCAGATTTTGTTTTTTTATCTTCTGTTTTTCTTCATATATTTATGAATGTTTTAAAATTAAGTGAAATCAAAGTGCCCCTGCCGATAGGGAGAATCTGGTGGATGATCAATTGGAAGGGTCTTGCGTTTATGCGGAACCTTAACTTCCTTCATGAAATCAGAGCAGGTTGTTTTATGTGTGAGGCCTAATGATGACATGTGCTCCATGTCACCACATTTGTATTATTCATTTGAAAATTTGCCAAATTCTAAGCTAATTGTTTGGTACATGGTTTCTTGTAACTATATCCAAACAATTAGTCCATGAACTATGAGCATGAGAGAAATTAGTCCAAGAAAGCTGAACAAGATACCTTCGTCTCCCACTAATATATGTTAAGTTGTTCATGACCGTATAATTATCAAACGGAATTGATAACATGGGAAGACCAATACTCATTATGTCTACTCAATGGGAGGATGATTGGTCCAAGTCATTTGTATTAAGGCACTAAGATGAGGACCATGAGATGAGGATCATGAGTGTGTGTAGGTGTTCAACAGAGAATGAGTTTAATGGATGGGATCTCGCAAGACATCTTGTATACTTACATGTAAATTGTTAACGTTCTGCAAATTTAAAAACAGATGAAAAATGCGTTTAGCATACTTTTTCGTGAAAATAAACTCAGAAAATGAAAAACACATAAAACAATATTTAGCATAAGTTCTGTAGAACATCAATTGATGTTTCCTCTAGTTTTTCAAGAACAGTTATTAAAATAACAGATACATTACAAAACAAAGTCAGAGTTGTAATAAAGAAGAAATTGGGTTCTCATTCCTCATTTTGGGTATTTCATTGAATGAAACCTTATTCCTTTTCAATTTTTGACAAAAAAACCTTTGATTTTTATCCACGTCATTATTTCAATAATAAAATATGTACGGTTAGCATATTTAAATTTTTTAACCATTTTCAAATAAATTCACTTAGGGTTAGAAACGTTACATTTGATATATCTATATTTATGGCTAAATTTTGTATACATATTTCTAGTTTTAATTTGTACCAATTTTTAATTTACAACCATTTTTGTAATATTTATCAATCTTTTTAGTTTTAATTTGTACTGATATAAATAATTTTCTTTCTTTGCCCGTATTTTTAAACTTTTATTTGTACCTAGAGTTTTTTAGTCTTTTATTCGTACCTTCGGACAAGGATTGTGATGATCCGTCCCAAATAAATATATATTTTCTCCCCGAATCTATGAAAATGACGATTAAGCTCTCGTGGGCTTGGTGACGTGGATGTACGCATATAGTTTTAAATTATTTTTCCCACTAATGTGATCAAATCGTACTCGACACCATAAGAGCGTTGACACGAGTTAGGGTTGAATTGGGTTCGTAGCGAAAATGTTACCAAGGAATAAGTGAAGTTTGGGTTGGTTTCTATGACAACCCGTCCCGAAAATTTTAAAACGTACGCGTGAAAAGACGATTTTGCCCCTAGTGTTATTTTTTTTCGTGGTTGTTTGAGTTGGTGTGGCTGGTTGTGGACCACACACACACTCCCATAATTTCCCTCACCCTTTCCCCTATCCCTGCACCTATCCCGTGCCCATTTTCATATCCCTTGTATGGACACACCCCCAAAACCCATGTAATCTTCACAGATCGAAGAAACAAAGTACATATTCATGCTCGTGAGGTCCATTGGAGTCTAACCATACCCATTTCAGGTAGGGATACCTTCGTTTTCATGTCGAACTCGGGATACCCGATTTTTGGTACTGTTCATGCACACGTAAATTCTTATGTTTTTGGGAATTTCAAGCTTGTAGGAAGCTTGGTGAGGTCCTTAGGAGGCTCGGGGTGGTTCGTTTGAAGGTTTTGGACGTCGAGATCGCGAGTTTCGAGGTTGGCCAGAGTTGGGGATATTTTCCCGGCGAGATTTCGTGGATTTTAGCACTTGAAAGTGGTATGATTTTGTTCCTCTTGTTGCAAGCTTCAATTTGGTACCAATTTTGTGAAATTTGATTGAAAAACGAAGAAGATATCACGATTTGAATTTTTCCCGATTTTCCGACGCCGGAGCCTCGCCGGAGAAAACGATCGAATATTCCGTTAGTTTGGACGGAATATTCCTGACGGCGTTAACTGACGCCGTCAGCTTGCCAGGCACGTACCTGCGTGTGGCCGACGCGTGGGGGCGCGTGCGGCGGTGAAATTTTTTTCTAAAAATATGGGGATGTTCTTGAGATTGAGTAGATCACGTTGGTGTATTCATACACCCCATTTGAGCATTGTATGAGAAGTTATTTCTTAAGATTGGTTATGTGCTTTAAAATTAACGTTTTTATAGTTGTTTCGCATATAGGCGATTATTCGTCCAACCTTCACGTGATCGTAGCACTTGAGCGTATATATATGTTACACCCAGGTTTGTCGTACAGACCACTCTAGGTGGTTCCGACTCGTGTGCAGGTCTAGTTAGTGAGATGGAGATTTGAGCTCTAGATTCAGCCGTACAGGTCACGTTAGGTGACTCCGGTTGACAGATTATACGATATTGATGCGATATTACTTGAGCACTTGCATTTAACTTTGAGGTTTTGGCATAGCATATTCCTGAGCATGGCATATATATTTATATATACTCTATTTTCTGGGAAGTATACAGGTTTTACGGCGAAGGGTTAGAACTTATTTATTAAATGGTTTTTGGAAAAGCTTTGTTTTTGCCCACTCACGCTTTTGTTTTGCGCCCCTCCAGGTTCTAGTTGGCTAGCACGTTTGGTGGCTTCTCTGAGGATTTCCCCGGCATATCTGACAGACCACCACCAGTGTAGGACCACCTTCGGGTGTGCTTTTGTTGCGTCGTTTTCTCCTGGACTGCATTAGGATTTTATTCTGTGAACTTAGTGTCGCACTTACGCTTGCACTTGTTTGTTATTTCTTTGTGTAAAGCTAGTTTTTATTTATTCGTACCATTTATATTATTATTTTATGAGCTTCCGCACTGTGCACATGGTTACGTCACTTCCACGTGACGGCCAACATGCCCTGATCTCGATCGGGGTGTGTCAGTTTCTTTTTAGTTGGACTCAATTGTTTGAGCCCTAAACATTGTTGCCCAACTAGGGCTTGAGACCCTTTTATTTCTGACTTATCCTGTGACATATACACACATACACACATGCCAAACCCTTCCCCCTATCCTTCTTATTCAAACCCTCTCTCTCGTTCGTACAACTGTAGACCAATTGTGTAGTCCAAACCTCATGGATCGACCTTTCTAAGACCATCATCACTCTTCTCTTGACTCCACAAGATTGGTGGTACCATTGATTTGAAGAAAGGACGTCGAGAACCTGAGAACTAGCGAGCTCCGATGGGGTAGAAGTTACTCCGACATGATCATCGAGATTTTTTCAAGGTTTTAAGGTCCAAAAAGGGTCCTAACCAACTCTATTGGGACCCTAGGTTAGTTTTGAAGTGACTTGGACGTCAGAATAGGCTAGTTCGCAAAGTTGCAAACCTTGCTGGAATTTCGAAGGATTTTCTGACTACTTTTTGTTGATTTTAGGACTTCAAATAGGTAAGGTTATGTTCTCCTTGTTGAGAGCTTCAAATCCATATAAGATTTGTGGAATTTGGTTGAAAAATGAATGAGAAAATGAAGTTTTAAAATTTTCTAGAATCCGACGTTGTAGACGGTGGCCGGCGGCGATTCCCGGCGAGTCACTAGAGAAGGAAGGGGAATATTCCGTCAACTTTGATAGAATATACTGATGGTGTTAGGTAATTTTAACGGAATATTCTAAGAATTTAACGGAATATTCCCTAACGCCGTTAGGGATTTTGTCAGCATGCTAGGCACATGCCTGTAAGTGCGCGTGTGGTCGACACCAAATTTTTTTTCTAAAAATATGGGGATGCTCGTGGTGTTGAGTAGGCCACGATGGTATATTCAAACACCCCAATTGAGCAACGTATGAGAAGTTATTACACGGTTTTGGTTATGTGCTTAAAATTAACGTTAAATTAGTTGTTTCGCATATAAGTGAGATGTTTCCGGAGGACAAGCGTAGCCAGGCGAGACTCGGGGTTTACAACCCTACTACATACCAGTGAGTGGGCTTTTGGTTTTCTATATATACATATATATGTTTTCCATTTTCCTAGAAATGGTTTTAAATGGATTTATGTTTTTAAATGCCATGTCAATTGCATTACATTTTAGTATATGCATTAGTATAGATAAGCATACTATTGCATGATGCTGCGGATGCCCAGGTAAGTTTTAGGTGAGTGCATATGGATGATAGTAATTGTAGTGTGTATGGTTATGTTTAGATGCATTTAGTGCTCATTATCCTGCACCTAGGTGTTAGTACTCTGCCCGAGGTCAGGGCCTAGCCTTCACATGATCGTTCACCTCCCGCACCACATGCTCACCTTGGATCCAAGGCAGGTGCCAGCCTGTCGTACAGACTACATTAGGTGGTTCTGACTCGTAGGTGACTTGCGATACTTTACACAGCCTTCACGTGATTGTAGCACTTGAGCTTATCTATTTACACTCAGCCTGTCGTACATACCACATTAGGTGGTTCCAACTAGTGTGCATCAATTGATAGATGAGCTATAGGCTCAGGCATACAAGTCACGTTAGGTTACTTCGGCTAACATATCAGTTTACATTGAATTATTTCACCTGGCTTACTTATTTCATTGCTGAGATACTTGACATGGCATATACTTGGTTTTCACTACTCTTGAGCATGATTTCTACATACGTATGTATTACTATTTTCTAGGAAATTATACGGGTTTTATGGTGAGGGGTTATTATTTTTGGAAAGAGAAATGATTTTAAAAAGTTTTGTTTTTGCCCACTCATGTTTTCTGTTTTGCGCCCCTCCAGGTTCTAGTTAGTCGTTCGTGTTGGTGGCTTATGAGGACTCTACGGCAGTTCTGACAGACTTCAATTAATGTAGGAACTTTATTTCATAACCTGTATAATTAATACTTAGCCTGCTGGACTGCACTTAGGTTACCTATGCTCTAAATATGTGTATCTACACTTTAAATACCTTCACTCGCACTTATATATTTGTCTAGTGTAAGTTAGCTAGTTTGGTTTTTGTTCACCCACATTTACATAATACTGTCACTTCCGCATTTCGCACATGGCTATGTCACCCTCACGTGACAGCTAACATGCCTCGATTTTGGTCAGGGTGTGTAAAAGACTCTCTCCAGATCCTCTTTGTGGGGATCCAGGGATCAATTAATCGTGTTTGTTCATCGTATATCGTGTGGCCAGTTTTCATTAGGTACTATTTATATTTAGTTTAAATTTTAAATTTTAAATGATTTCTAACCGCACGATGTATGATGAATGGACACGATTGATTGATCCTCTGAATCCCCACAAAAAGGATCAGAAGAAAATCCTATTCACCATGATTTGTTTATAATATACCCAATTTTTTTTTTTTAATAAAAGAAAGCCAATTTGTTTTATATATATATATATATGTAAAATGTACCAATTTTTTTACATAAAATATACCCGTTTGCTTTATGTAATCCCCATTCACTTTTTTAATTTATTATGTTCATTATTTATAAAAAAAAATAAAAAAAAAAAAAAAATCTTATCTTTCCACTGTTAAATTTGAAGAAAAAAAAAAAAAATTTAAAATCCCTAGTTAGTTGACCTGGCATTTTAGACCTGACACATTAACCTGGCCCGACCTAACCCGTTAAAACTAGTATTTGGGTGTTGGAAATGTGCCCTAAAACCAATCATATGATGATACTTTATGGACATTTCACATGTTAAACTAATCTAGTTTAATATTAAGGGCAAACATTATTGTTTGAGCCGTCTCATATAAATGTTATATGCTTAAACGATAAGTCCAAGGAATATGTGATTGGAAGAATGCAATCTAAAGAAGTTAGATTCATGAGACCATTCTTTCGTTGACACATCCTAAACGTTCCTGATCATAGGATTGTCAATTGGGCATTGACAGTCCGTTAAGATCAGTACGTGCTATGTCTTCTCTCAGGGAGAGTGACTAGTCTCGAGTCATTGGTGTGTGTGACATCAAGACAAGTACGTAGGTGCTCAATAGAGAATGAGTTCACTGAACACGATCAACGAAGAGTTCTCATATTCATGTCACATGAGAACTCATGGTTGGCATAATGCAAATTAGTCTTTTGACCTGAGGCATCACAGTTGTCTTGTGGTTAGGTCCTTAATCTTTAATTATGTCAAAGTCACTCCATCAGGAGGGTGTCCACGGCATCGTTGGGGTTAAGCCACTTAGCCATGGAGGCAAGTGAATGCGCAACAAGGGATCTCTAACCTTCAAACTGTTTGAGGGAGAATACTCTATGATATGATTAAGAATCTTTGGCCAAAGTATGAATGAGATTTAGGAATGTGTTCCAAATCACATTCAAGGTAATCATATAAGCACAAGATTCACATTGGATAGTAGACATGAATAAACTATCAAACCAAACAATGTGGTCAAGAGTATTGTATTAGAGAAAGACCGTATTGCATTTGTAATCCTAAAACTGAATAGGTTCTCCACCTCTTCTGATTAGCTTGGGTAACCATGACATGCTGCTAGGCGTCAACCATGGTTTGTGGAAGCCCTAAAAGTGTATTATCACTAACGGGAGAATTGAAAGTAAGTTCCAATTCACAATCGATTTGAAAGAGTTTGAATCGCCCACTGCCTCGCTAAAAGGAACCTAATGGATCGTACACCGTGTAAGGTAAAGATTGAAGATTCAATGGAGATGAGTAAGAATAATTAAATGGTTTAATTATTTATGGCAAGGATTAATTAATATGTTAATTAATCAAACGAATAAGTTCGTTAAAGACCTCGGGATAGTTTTGGACCTTAAGGCCCAATGGGCTTCGAACGTCAAGTCCATTGACTTAAGTTGTATGACAACTTAATGAATAATGATTCACAAAGGCCCAAATAGCCCAATAAATCCCCTTAGGCCGGCCATTTAGAGGAGGGTAGTGAACTTGGCTTAATTGCAAGTTTGCCACTCCATTGTGAGGTGGTATAAAGACATCTTTATAGCCATTTCATCCTTAGGGTTTTCTTAGGAGTAAAGATGAGAACACAAACCTCCCTTTGCTCTCAAAGAGGCCGGCCACCTTGGAGGGATCATCTAGCAATCAAACTCCTCCAAGGTCACTCATTTCTTCTACAATATGCCTTGGTGTGGAGACTTAGAGGTTCTCAATTTTGGGAACTTGGAGAAACCTTTTCATCCATCCAAATCCATGGATCTAAGATGCAAGGAATGAAGGCCCTCTCTTTGGGTGATTAGCCTTTGCTTATGCAAAGAGGAATCTACAAAGGTATTGATTTCTCAACTCACTTTGTTTTGAGTTGAGTCTTGGTTCACCTATCTACTAGGCTTTGAAGTTCATGGGTTAAGTTTTGTTTTTGAGTGCATATAAACATGATTCCGCCTTTTAATTGTTAATTGCATGTTGTTGATGTTGCTCAAATGAACTTGTTTTTCACAAATATTCCTTCATTGGGTGGGTGCTTAAATGGTTGGGTTGCTAACGGGTGAACCCGTTAAATAATGGGTCATTTTGTGTCAACCTGCCAAACATGTTAACATCCGTTATTGAGGGATTTTTTATAATTTCAATAGACATAACCAAAAAAACCCTCGCTGACTCCCTCCATCTCACACTCTCGCACGCTCTTCGACGTTCTCTGGTTCTCCTTGCTTCTGTCTCCTCTCGCACTTTTGCTCTCTACATTGTCTTCAATCTTGTATGACTCATGGCTTCTTCTGGTTTCTCTACCATTTTAAGTTATGTCTTGAGCTCTGCATTTTTACTGTATTTTTTCTGCTCTTATTTCTTCATATTTTTTCTTACATAAAGTTGGTTTGATTGATTTTTCGGGCATCAATAATTTTGATTTTTCCAATTAAATGTGTAATTTAACTGTCTGGGTGTCTTTCACTTGTTCATGTGACCATTGTTTTGATGAAATTATGGGTTTTTATTAATCAATTTTTGGATTTTTGTAGTATGATGATTGATTTTTCCTTGCAAAATCATGGGTATCAATTAATATATTGATGCTTAGCTAATAGCTAATGAGGGTTTACCGTGGCAACCTCTTGTTCTTTGAATGTCATGAGGTTTTGATCATATTTTGTGTTTTCATGAATTGGGTTTAATTTTGTATGTGAAATTTTAGTCTTGGTTAGTGGTTTTGGTTCTTAAAAGTTGCTTCCTGGGATTGAAAGTCCTCTGTTTCAATTTGTTTTTTTTACTTGTATGTTAGCTGATATTATCTGCATGTGAATTTGTGATTTGGGTAGTTGGGTATTGAATCTTGAAGGGCACTGATCAGAACTAGAGGTGATCTCTTGAGTTGTTGAGGAGACACTGAAGTTGCAGAATCCAACCAAAATCCTACATTTGCATGTATATGGTTGATCTGGTGAGTTCCTTCTGTAAGGGTTATAATATTTGTATTGACTACTCTATGTAAGAATTTATTATATTTATATGGTTACTTCTAAATGTGTTGGACCCTCATGCTTGAAATCTTGATTAAAATATGTGTAATTTGTATTGGGATGCAAAAGTATTTAAAAAAAAATGTTAAGGGTGACCCATTAACTTAACGGGTTGAATTTGGGTGACTCATTAGCTTAACGTGTTGGGTTAGAGTAACCCGTTATCTTAACGGGTTGGGTGAACCCGATCCAAATCCAATAAACTCGACCCTTTTACAGGTCTACTATTTAGTATTACTCTTTGCATGAATTTAGGAAGGATTTTTAATATTTTGTCCTTCAATCAAGGTATTCAAACTAATAAAGTTTCAATCTAAGATTTTATTGAACTAGGGGCTAGAACTGAAGTTTTCCTTTAATAAAAAATAAAATCACGTATGTCACTACTCCCATAACCTCGCCAACACCACCACTATATCCTCAACTGGCATCACCCTTGCCACCATGGTCACCACCACCTCCACTATCATACGATCGCCATAACCGACACCACTGCCACCTGCACCTCCGCCCCCACTACCACCACAACTATCATATTATCCACTGCCATCACCCCACCACAATGGCCATCACCACCTCCACCGTACACCATTGCAGCTACCACAATCACCAACTCTAACCACCATAATTACCACCACCATCACCACATTCTCTACCCCATTACCCTCACCATGACCAACACCACCAGCACCATGTCACCATCATCCTAGCCACCTCTCAACCACCATTTTCACAACCATCCGTCACAAACATTGTTAATATATAACCATCATTTGCCTCCATCGCAGCCACTACCGTCATCGCCATTGTTGTCGCCGCCACTCAACCATTGCCCCTACTTGCTATTGCAATCACCTATACCCACCATTACTACCACCACTCCAATCACCATTACTCCCCACACAATACTCATCTTAACCATCACCATCATTACTACCAACTACAAATTTGTATTTTTTTTTTAGGAAAACTAATGAAAAGGGCTTGAAAATTTTGAGTTTTAACGATAAAGACAAAATAAAGGGTAAAGTGAATAGTACCAGGATTGACTTTTTAATGTAAAAATATGGTTTTTCGTTAAAGTGAATAGTACCGTGGACTTTTCGTTAAAACTCCCTTTTTTTTTTTTTTTGACATTTTAGATATTGGTACCAAACGCGTTTCCAATGTTGTCATTCTAAAACTTCATTCTCAGATTAAATTATCAGACACATTCTCAAATCATAAAAATGAAAGGAAAAAAAAAAAAAAATCCTATTTGTTGTTTTCGTCTTACAAAATAGTTCTTCAAAAATTGTTTTATAAAACCTTACCAAATGGACCCTTAAAGTATGCAATAAAGCAAATTAGTCCTAGAGACACCATAATTATCTTTCGCGTACATCTTTAATCATTAGATAATGCAACATGATCACTCTCAATACAGTGTTTGATCTATTCCTGGATGGGGTCCTCAATTTATGTAAATATAGACATATTAGTGTTGATAAGAGAATTTCTAACCTTTGCTAATAAGAGAAGAAGGATACTACGAGATATTCGATTGAAGTACCAAATAAGATTTTAGGAATGTTGGATAATAGAGTCCTATATCCAAAATATAACAAAATAATATACAATTTATATGGAGATTGTACTTCTAATATCATCGAGATCTTATGTGGTAAAACCGTACACTTAGCAATAGATGGTTAAGTGAGAACACTATAAGTGATATTTTTGGTGAGCCATGCTAGGCTTAAATTTTTTTATTGAAAGACATTCCTAACCATAAATTATATTGGGGTTGTAACATAAATTCTTCCTCATAGCTTAGTAAGGTGATTAAGAGTATTGATTTAGAAATGATAGTGTTATTTACATATTTATTTTTACTTCCCACACATCCACGTTAATTTTTTGTTATTGATCTTTTTCAATTCATTCAAATCGACAACAAAAAATTAAGAGATGTATGAGAGAAGTACAAATAGGTGTGTGAATAGCATTACCCTTTTAAAAATGATTGTATTGTATTATAATTAAAATTAAATAAGTTCTCTGCATTTTTACTTAGTTTTGGTAGTAATGACGTACGACTAGGAACTCATGTCTTGTAGAAGCCTTGAGACTAACCATAAATGCCATCATTAAAAGGGAGTATCGAAGGAAGTTCTAATTCATTAATTGATCATAATAGTTCATTGGGTCGTTAAATCAATATCGAGGAAGTTGATGACTTCGTCAATGTCAACTTTTGAAAGGTTTCATTTTCTCTCAAGGCATTGTCTGCTTAGTGTATATATATGCATAGAGTCCCTTAAGGGGAATGATCTCTAATTCTTTTATAATGGGGTTTAATTGTGGGACTAACACCACATTGAATTTGAACGATTTGAACCATCTATTTTTCAGTCTCTATTCATAGATTGCCCTTGCAATAAAACAATTCATCTTGAATCCATTTGCTCATTCAAATATCATGATAAAATTTTAATGTTGCTTATAACATAGTGTTCGTCAATTTCTTTGAACTCAATTAGATGCTTCAAATATTTTTTATTTAACTAATATTTTGCAAAGATGATATATGAGATGTAACTTGATAAATAGATTCTTCAGAGAGAGAGAGGAAAAGAAGTGATTATGCAAGGAAGTGAAGTAGAGAGAGGAAATTTCACTTGCATACCAAAAATGTTTTTCGTACAATTTATTTGTATCATTTCTCTAATAGCAATGAGATCCACATACATTGATGGACTTTGTCTCTATTAAAGAGATTGTATATAAGTAGATAATAAGTGTAACATTACTCATACTGTATAATTTTTTAGTGTGTTTGCTAACAACAGTTGCACTACTCTTGCAGCTTAGGTTCCACGCAACATCATCAACATTATCATCATCGTCATCATCATCGTCCTCGTCAACATCATCATCATCATCATCATAATATCTTTCCATATAGGAATTTTAGGAAATAGGAAGGTATGTTATTTATTATTTAACTTTTATATGGAAAAAATTGGAAAGAAAGAAAGAATGAATGAAGGAATGAAAAGACTGTTGGACAGAGTGGGGTCCACCGCACACTCATCTCTGCCCTTTTTTTACTCCCCATCGCCATCAGATTCCTCTCGTCTCCTCTCCTCCTTTTCACAAACTCTTTTATTTATCTTTTTATTTATTATTTTTTCTTTCTTTTTATTTTTCTTGGAAAAGTGTGGCATCACCACATCAGCCAATTCTTTTAGAAGGCAGAAAGACTTATTAAATTTATGCGACCACCATGATTCCCTACCGCTGCGAATCGAAATCAGTACATGCGTGGAAAATACGAGCTTGGTATTAATTTACAATTTTTTTAATTTTATTCTAGGCCCTTTTAATAATAATAATAATAAATCTATATACATTCACACGAAGAGACAGTGCTGCCATCATACGCCTCTGGTCGGTCTCTCTCTTGTACTCTGAAGTCCAGGCCATCACCTTGGATCAAGTTTTCTCTCTCAGGTACACTCCCCCAATCCCTCTCTCTATCTCTCTCTCTCTCTCTAAATTCTTTGATTGTTGGATGATTGGTGTGGTTGAGATTGGGGTTCCTTCGTTTGGTGTTTATATATTGTAATCTGCTCGTCTGTCTGTGTGTTGTTCAACTGCAGAGTCCTTGAATTACAAACTTCCAGGGATCAATCAGGGCCCTTGAATCACAAAATTTTGAGATAAACAAGAAGCAAACAAGCAGGGTCAGTGACTTGCTTACTTGGAACAATTCTCTTCTTTGCTTTGCTTTACACAGGTTGATTAGTTTTTGTTATTTGATCCCTGATAAGATTTTGTATATTTCTACTGGATTCTGTTGATTTCTTCAGCTTATCTCTGACATCTGTTTCTGTTCATTCCATTGGGGTTCCCTTGTTGAATTCTCTTTTTGCTTGCCTGGCTTGTAATTTTGATTTTCTTGTGTTTTCGATCTGGTTCTAAATATTTTGTTTATTATTTCTAATTTAACGTGTGCTCCTGCTACGAAAAGGATATATATTTCCCAGTGCACTTTCTTCTCATTGTCTAACACGTCGATTAAATTCAGTTTCAGGGAGAATCTCATTTTCTGATATGTAATTTGAGGGATATTAGGCCAAATTTGCAGATATGGGAGCCTCAAACTCTAAAATAGAAGAGGATAAGGCCCTGCAGCTATGTCGAGAACGGAAGAAGTTTGTTAAACTGGCACTTGACGGCAGGTGCTCGCTTGCAGCGGCTCATTTTATGTACATTCAATCGCTAAAGAATACTGGGACAGCTCTTAAGATATTTGTCGATCTTGGGGCTCCCGTTGAGTCTTCCTTGTACACTTCCACTAGTGCAACCCCAGAGCTTCTTGTTCAAACTGGCAAGAGTCTTTCTCAATTCTCTTTTTCCTCTCCATCTGTATCACAACGCATGGACGCAGCTGAAACGTTCTCACCATCTCCATCTCCTCCAAATTCTACCCGATTTCAAGCAAATCATATGAAATTCAGGGGCAGCTTTTCTAAAACTGTTGAAGAAAAGCCTCCTATTCCTCTTACTGCAACGCTAACCTCCTCTAGCACCCCACAGAATACCACACCTCGATCTGCCGGAAAACCTGAAACATCACCATTTGAAGCTTCGTCACTCCCACCACAAACACCACCGTTTGAAGCTTCATCACTCCCACCACAAACTCCACCATGGGATTACTTTGATTTTTTTCATCCAATTGACCATCAATTTTCTTTTCAAGAAGGGAAGGGAATGAACCAGGGGTTTGAAAATAACGATGATATGAGACAGCTTAGGGAAGAGGAGGGAATTCCTGATCTGGAAGATGAAGAAGAGAAGGCTTCTTTTCATGGAAGGGAAGAATCTCAGGATTCTGAAGATGAATTCGATGAGCCTGCTACAGATACCCTGGTTCGAAGTTTTGAAAATCTTAATAGAGTACAGGATCATGTTGAAGCTAGTGCTTCACCTACAATGCCTTCTGCAGGAAGTGTAACTTCTGAAACTGAGTTATTGAATGGGAAGAAAAGTAACACTCCAGATTTGTCACCGTTGAGATCCACATCCTCACCAGTTGCAGTTGAAACTGACTCAACTAAAACAACAGTTAAAGAAGATTTTGAAAGTAAGGTTGCCCCAAAAGATTTTTTTTCAAGCATGAAGGATATTGAAGTTCTCTTTATAAGAGCTTTCGAGGCTGGCAAAGAAATTCCTAGAATGCTTGAAGCAAATAAGTTTCATTTTCGTCCAATATTCCAGGAAAAAGAAAGTAAGATCTCTCTCTCTCTCTCTCTCTCACTCGTTTTAGTTATCCAAGGATGAATAGTGTCACTGGTTTATGCGGTAAGTAGGGTATGTTACGATCAACAGTTTGTGGGATGTAATGAACACTCCTGTTTTTATATCCTGCTTATATGAATCTGATGCATATAAATCATGGAACATGTAAGATTGAAAAAAGATGCATGTTAATCATGGAACATATAAGATTGAAAAAAAGAAATGTAAATCATGGAACATACAAGATTGAAAAAAGAAATGGATATTCTAAAATATTTTGAGTTAATTTCATGTTAGACCATTAGAAATTTGTTTTCTTTTGATGGTCTGTTGGTGAAAGATATGAATACTGTGATTTCTACTGTAGCAGGTGGATCAATTTCATCTAAATTCTTGAAGGGTTGTTTCTCTTGCGGTGAAGACCCAAGTCAAGTTCAGGAAGGTAGGCCTCCTGGCCTGTAATCTTTTTATTTTAATGTTCTATGTCATAGATGAAGGGAAATATAGGGATGTCTACTGACTAGTGTGCATAGACAATTCAAAATTTCATACATGAGTAACGTAAGCATATATATCAAAGCTATAGTTGTGCAAATCCCCTTCAAGAAGCATAGGTTTAGACTTGATGCATCAAAGACTTAAACTGAAGAAAAAAGAGAGGGATTTGTATCTGGTCTGTAAGCTTTTTATTTTAATTTTTAATGTCATAGATGAAGGGAAATATAGAGATTTCTGGTGACTAGCATGCATATACAATTCAGAATTTCATACATGAGTAACGGAAGCATATATATCAAAGCTATAGTGATGCAAATTCCCTTCAAGAAGCATAGGTTGTATTAGACCTGATAAGTGACTTTGCCCATTTGTTGTATTAGACATAACTAAACATTCAGCATTATCCTGAAAATTTTCTTCTAAAGATTGACTTTCAGGGCATATCCCTAACAGTAGATGCGTGACAGATACATTGGTTTTTAACCCTCACAGGTCTAGTGCAAAAAATGCTATTATGGGGTTTCTGTTTGTTTTCAAATCAATATGGTGTTGTACACTACGGATGTTAGATGTTTTTTGTTGATATCCTACATGTAGTTATTAGGGGGATTGATTTCTGTCCTTTTTCTTCAAGGTGTGTTGTATCACCCAATGCAAAGATGCCTTTATGTAATCCTAAGTTTACACTCTGATTGAAGTCTGTCTTTTATTTTTTTTATTTTTTTTTCTACAAAAAATTAGAAATATGTGGAATCCTTGTCTACGTGATCAAACTTCATGTGAAAGCATTTCAATTTCACTTCTGTTTGAGTGGTATGATTCCATGTAATGTCAATATGCATGAGTAGTTTATCCAGGTTTGTAATTGATCTTATTGGTCAAGTCTAGAAACTGGGCAGGGCTATGCACAAGTTGGTTATACTTCTCAGGAAATACTAGTATTGTACTACCAAAAACTGCTCTGGTATGGTTAGTTACATTAGAGAAGAGTCTCACCAAAAGATTTAGATAACAAGAAAGTCTTAGGCAAGTTAAAAGTTTAGATTCCCGAAATGTTTGAGCAAGCTCGGGTGTGTGGCAACGTGCTAGAACGAAAGTTGTATTTAGAAGAATAAAACTGGGAGCATTATAATTTCTTAATACTATTTCTAATGGCATCTAGTCTTTTAGAGTTGAGGAGGAGGTGGATTTTCTGTGAGAGAGAATTTGTTTTATCAGCCAGTATCTTCAGCGTTTAGGAATAGTACTTTTCAGGCTAAAATTTATTATTGGAGTGCTACTGTACATTTGTTGGGATGACCCTAAGGAAGGACCTAAATAATAGATGGTTCAGATCAATGAACTTTACTGTGGGGGTATCGCCCAATATTTACATTTTGCAGAAAATATAAGTTAGCATCAATATGTTGGTGCATTTATCTTTCATTCCTCATTTAGTTTCTTTTGTCACAACTGTGTAAAAAATTGGAAGAGGAAGTGCAGAAGAATCTGTGTGTTTTCACTATATTTATTTCATCTATATGTACATAATGATATATCACTGTTGAAAGTGACGTGGTAGGTACACAAGGTACCATTCAGATGTTCAGTGGTTAGAGTTCATTCACATCGTTGTATGATAGGGTTTTAATTTTAATTTTGGCCTTCCTTTTCATTTAGGGTGTCTTGATCTTGGTACCTTGCTTTTTGATCTGATTCTTTTTTTACGTTCACCAGATCCTCCTGAAACTGCTGTGAAGTATCTAACTTGGCATAGGACGACATCATCTCGATCCTCTTCATCGAGGAATCCTTTGGGAGCAAACTTAAAAGATGATACTGATGATCATACTGGTAACCTCTTTGACAACTTCTGCATGAATTCAGGCAGTCATGCCTCAACCTTGGATAGGTTATATGCTTGGGAGAGGAAGCTTTATGATGAAGTCAAGGTACTGTTGATAAATTAGCAGCAGTTATGGCGTTTATAATCATAATGATTGTTATGGCTTCTTGGTTAATAGTTTGACATTTCGCTATTTGTTTTTCTCCAAATGAACAGTAAATATACACTTTGCTCTATAGAAATTTTATTACCGGAAATAATTAAACAAACTTGTTAGTTTAAACTACATTACGGCAGCTATTTTTATTTAACCCTATCCTTACGTATGGTTATGTTCAACCGTTTGGGAGGAATTGGATAGAGACAATAACAGCATTTTAATATCATAGAAGCATTATTGTGTAAAAATGGTGACTTGTATTCTAGCAGCTTGATACTGTTGTAGAAACTATGCTCAATTTTGGGGCTTCACCATTGTGTTTGTTTTCTCGATGCTTTATAGATTGACATATACTTAAAATATGTCTACTGCCGACATGCCAGTCCCTTTTCATACTTTGGGCTGGAATCTTCACTTTATTATAATTTAAAAACCAAGTGAGGACTAAATACCTTTAGGTCCAGTTTAAATTGACTTCCAACTGTTGAATATATCAGAAATTTCAGATATATTATGGCTGAAACTAAGAAGCATATATTTTTGTAGATTTCCTTGGTTGATTGAGTTTTATATGCAGAGTATATGGGCCTTGCCATGTTTTGTATGAACTTATTCAAATTCTTATTTCCAGGCCAGTGAGATGGTTAGAAGGGATTATGACTTGAAGTGTAAGATTCTAAGGGAACTAGAATCAAAAGGAGAAAGTTCTCAAAAAATTGATAAAACTCGTGCTGCTGTCAAGGATCTACATTCTAGAATCAGAGTGGCTATTCACAGAATTGACTCAATATCGAAGAGGATTGAGGAATTACGAGACAAAGAGCTCCAGCCTCAACTCGAAGAGTTGATTGACGGGTATGTATTTGCATGTTCCTATTTGCTAGTGCGTAATTATTCGTCCTAGAAACTCAATTTTGGAAACCAATAAAGTTTGAAATGTGGTACCATGCCTAGATGCAGAAAAAAAAAGCTTTGCGTATTTCTGCGTTTATTTTTCTCTTTTTTTTATGGTTGTTCGTAATAATCAGTATGAGTTGTGTTGGAACCTTGAAAAGGGTTGCTAAAAACAAGGTGATGCATATATGTTTTAGGCAACGATGGAATGTAGAACAAGGAAATAATAAATGTTTAAGTTTTGTCTTAATCCTATATGTAAATGTGTTGCCCTGATGTGAATATTATGATTTATGAGTGCTTCACTTCCAGGCTCATTTGCTTTGTTCTTTGCACCAAATTTTAGGTTAAGGCGGATGTGGGAGGTGATGCTTGAATGTCACAAGCTTCAGTTTCACATAATCTCAATAGCTTACAACAGCAACACCAAAATCTCTGTACAGTCAGAATCACGTCGTCAGATTACTATCCATCTTAAAGACGAGCTCAGCTCTCTATCATCGAGTTTTACAAAGTGGATTGGTGCTCAAAAGTCCTATGTGCAGTCTATAGATGGATGGCTTTTAAAATGCGTCACTTTTCCACAGAAGGCTTCCAAAAAGAAAAGGAGGCAGCCCGAAACTCCCGATAGGATTAGGAACTATGGCCCTCCAATATATGTCACCTGTGGTGTCTGGTTGGAAAAGCTTGGCGGGTTACCTGCCAAAGAAGTGGAAGATTCTATAAAGACTTTAGCATCTGAAACTTCCCGTTTTCTACCACGGCAAGAAAAGAAAGAGGGGAAGGATGCAGGCCAATCTGATTTAACATCCTGGAAGCATGAGAACGGTAGTGATTCTGCTGCTAATATGTTAAGAGATGAAGTTTCGCAAGACGGGGTTTCTGGTTTCGACCATTTCCAAACAAGCTTGGCGGGATTTATCGGTAAGTTGGACAACTTTGCAGAGTCGTCTGTAAAGGCGTATGTAGACCTTCAGAAGGCGATCCAGCGTGCGAAGAGCAATTACGAACAGCTTAAAGCTCAATCTTCGTCACCGAATGCGTAGGACTAGGGGAGGAAATATACCGAAGTACCAACAAAGGAAAGGGATTTGGATACGAGTTCAAGTGGACATGATGGCATTTGTATATCAAGAGAAAAATAAAGGGAAGAAAATAAGGAAGTTGAATAAAATTTGGTATTCGAGTTTGGGTGTATTTATAAATTTGTAAATTTGGTGGTGGGGTGGCTCTTGTAACATTCAGAATCTTGTCTAGTATTTTTCTTGTAGCAAGTCCGAGAAAGCTTCATCCTTCTTTCTACCATGATCTTTAATCATTCGGAATTTGTTTTTTAATTTTGTTTTCTTCCACCTGATTTTTATTTTGTTCGTGGACTTGCATAAGCACGCAAACCGAGGGGTGCAACTTGGATAGGAATATTTTATTCCAATCGATTTTTAAAGAATTGAATAGGAATTGCCTAACTCTAGTACATACGTACACTTAATTATGTACCTACTGATTTTAGATATGTTTTAATTTGTTAAATAGCTACCAGATTTATCATCAGCATCATTCTTTATGTGTAGGTGTGCTTATGCTTTGTATTCCTCGGACTTGGTTGAGCATTCTTTGCATGGTTCTTCGTCTTTGGGCATTCCTGGATGTGATGCAGTTTGATGAAGCACAAAGAAGAACTCGATGCTTTACTAGTCCAAAATCGGCGAATGAGAAAACCACTTGAGCATAAACAAGTTCTTTGAAACCCTATCTAAATTCTTGTTTCTCTTTTTTGTTAGGTGATTTCTCGATCTTCATTTTTGTTTTCCAGTTTATTGGTGAATTTATTTATTTATTTTTACTTTTTCATCCTCTCTGTCTTTCTTGAAGTTGGTTTATCATTATTTTAGTGTCCAAGTAAGCAAATAAGTGGAATCCATTGTTGCCACATATACATTTGACAAAAATTAAAATAACTAGGACGTAACGGATGAGACATTTTCAAAAGATTGAGTACTTGTTTAAAATGTTTAAAAATGTTGAAATCAATTTGTAGGTAGTTAATAAAAACAAAAAAAAAACTATTAAGAGTATATATTGTTGAAGAGCCATGGAAATGGGATTTTTTTATTTTTTTAATTATTTTGGCATAGTTGAAGACATACTACAACTCCCTCAAGTTTGATTTTTCAAAATTAATTTGATTTCGAAATTGGCATGAGCTGATGAAACTTCAAAATAGGAATTGGTACTCAGTAGCACTCCCTATTGAAAATTCCAATGGCAACTATATATACCATATTTGTAGTTACTGTAAAGTGTTTTTATTTTATTATGACCTGTTGAATTTTTTTTTTAAATTTAGGTGCGTTCCTATGAATAATTACTCGGAATTGATTTTTCTCCAAAAACGCTTTTATGATTGAAGTATTTTCTGCAAAGCGATACTTGTAAGCGTTTTTGGTTGGCAAGAAGAGTTTCTAGCTCTCCTATACGTCAATATTCAACAAAATAAAAATTACTACTGAATTAATAAAAATACAAAAAATAAAGATAAGTCTTTTTTTTTTCTCTTTTTTTTTTTTTTTTTTTAACAGATTATCAAAGAACATATATATTAAAATTATAGCTAAACATTTGTGTGGCTAAATAATAAGTCTGCAATGGGTAAAATCGTAACCGTATAAATCTAAAACATATTTAGTTAACAAATCAAAGCAATTAACAAAACTAATCATCCATATATATATATATATATACTCTCATTTATCTTCCCTTCTTAGTTGATTGATTTTTCACCATGGATCCACACTGTAATCACAGTCCTTTGACACAATCTTGGCCTCCGTCGTCAGCTTATCCACCGTTAGATCACACCCAACCTTGACATTGATCGTCCACGTCTTTATGGGCCCCACTTTAATCCTAACGGGCATTCTTATGTCCAATCCCAACGGTACCTTCCCCTGCTTCTGCGCATCCACTAACCCCTGCTGTGCCGTGCTCGTCAGCTCGATCCCCGACCCCTTTAACGCCGTCTGGAACACCGTTACGTTCTTTGACGGCTGGTAAAACGCCGGCAGAGCTCCGTCGCACAATTTGACGTCGGAGTAGAAGAGTTTGACGGAGCTCTTTTTTCCGTAGTAGATCCCGATCTTTTTGTTAGGGTTTTGGGCTCGAACGGTGACCTGGATCTCCGGCGAGATGGCGTAGGACGGGGACGGCGCCGTCAAGTTGAATCCTCTGAACGCGATGCTATCGATTGAGTAGTTGGGGGATTTGGGGCGGACCACGAGGTAGAAGATGCCGGCGGCGGCGGCGGAGAGGAGGATGAGGGCGGCAACGAGGCCGAAGAACCAGCAGAAGCAGCAGCGGCAGGAACTTCGGCGAGGGTTCTGACGAGTGTAATTCTTGTAGCGGGTTGCGTTCTCTGGCGGCGGGAAGCGGTAGACTTGGTCCTTGGGGATCTGGATGACGTAGGTGCCCGGCGGAGGGACTGGCTTCTCGGACTCCGGAGGGGAGGGCTTTCGGGGGGATTCCGATGAGGAGGTGTAAGGAAACGGCGCCGTCTCGTTGTGTAGGGGCGAGTCGCGGGGGTGGACTCGGTCGGCCATTGTGGACGGCAGTCAATGGAAACTTGAGGAGGGTCGGCGGGGGAGGGCGGAGCTTTGTCTAAGAAATCAAGCAGACTGCAAACACTGCAGGCCTCTGTGAGAAAGTTAAGAGAGAGAGAGAGAGAGAGAGAGAGAGAGAAGAGAAGAGGGGAGAGAGAGAAATTATGAGGTTATGACATTTGGGTTTATATATACAGAAAGAGACATTCTGAAGGCCGAAACCGCGTACAAGAAGGGTATATATGGAAATTCAAGTACCAAATTTTTTGTGCATAATTAGCAATTTTTCTATTATGTTATCATAATGCTAAAAGTTAACCGACTAAAATTTAAATGGAAAATATATGTTTTTTTAATTACAGGGCGATCCGCTACACAATAGGAGAGAGGTTTATTTATTTATTTATTTTATTTTTATTTTAAAAAATGATATTATCTACATTAAGTGGGTTGAAAAATGGCTAAGACTTACAATGTAGTTCAAATTCGCTTTTGCCGATAATCGAACCTAAGACCTGTCACTTACAAATGAAAGATATACCATTAGACCGTAATACTAAATAGCATCAAGAATAGAGAGTTGATGAATAGAAATTAAATGAAGAACGCAGTTAGTTGAAGAAGGACCATAAGACCAAACCCAACCCTGGGCTAAATGCTATTTTTTAGGTTTTATTCCCCTTCCAAACTCAACCCAACTCATGTTAAATGTGTGGGCTAAAAGTTAAAAGCCGAACAAAAACCAAATTTCCCCCAAGATTTAGCCCAGAAAATGGTGTGGGCACCACAAATGGAACCCCACCCACATGGGCATGTCTCCTAGGATTTATTGAATCTAACGGTTTAGATTGAATATAATCAAATATATTAGTAAAAAAAAAAAGATCTAACGGCCTAAATTTAAATTCAACAGCTAAAATAATTAAAAAAAATTATTTAATTCAAAATTCACCCAAATTTAGTGGTTTTTTAATATTTTTTGGAATTTAAATATCTTTATGTTAAAATGTTCATAAATTAAATTATGATAGTGTATATAATTTTTTTAAATGACTTTAAAATAAAAATTAGCATAAATTTATTCTTTAATAATTTCAGGTTAAAAAATTTAGGCCAAAAGGGTTGGAGTAGAAAAACTATTTATGGGCTAAAACTTAAATTTTTTGGGTTAAACATTTTTAGATTTTAGCTCAAGGATTGTAGATGGCCTAAGAAGAGGGAGAAGAGGGAAAAAAATTACAATAAATAAGGTAAAAGTTAAAATTCAATACAATTCTTGGTAATCGAATTGGATTAGTTTAGTGTGTGTGAGAGGATGATGAGTAAAAGTGTGCTCTGTTTCAATCTCTTTTGTCTAAAACAAATTAAGTAAAAATTTTGCTTTGTTTAAATAAAAGAAAATCAATAATTTAAAATTCTGATCTGAAAACATTTAGTAGCACACTTTTTAACACACGCAGAGTCACCTGACATTGTTTGTTCTTTTCTGTTATTTAATTATTTAATGGGGGAGAGGAAGAAGAAATGGCCAACTGTCGTCCACGCGCAATTGAAAATGGCTTGCGGTGAAATGGTGGGCGCGCGTTTGTAAAGAGATATGTTCTGTCCATCCATCCATCCGCGGAAGATCGAATGACAAATGAACTTTGCAGCAGTGAACTAGTTATAACTAAGAGACAATTGTAACCAAGATCTCTCAACTTTAATTTAATTGAAATAATGACCTTTCAACTAAAAATTTATGATCATTGGTATTTTAACTCATCAAAACGTATTACTATGAACCTTTTCGTCAACTTTGTTAGAATTTTGTCAAATGAGTCATGTTAAAAAGACCATTGTTATAATTGGGTTAAAATTGAGGGACTATCACCAAAATTGGGTCAAAGTTGATGGACCACTTCTTCAATTTGGTTAAATTTGAGGGACCATTGCTACAATATTTCTCGTTTGGCTTTCCATATGTGACCCTTATTCAGCCTCAAGTGCATGACATGTGACTCATCTTGACGTAAGTTTTAATGGAATTGACGAAAATGACCATAGCTATATGTTTTGATGAGTTAAAAGATCAATAGTCATGAATTTTTAGTTGAGAGACCATTACTCTAATTGAATTAAAATTAAGGGATCATTGCTACAATTTCCTCTACACTTTTTCCTTAAATTATTTATTGAAAAAGTAAGGTTGTAAACTCTTTAAACTTGTCAATTTCATTCACACTATAAGATTCAAAGCAATTTGGATTAAGTTTTCCATCAATTTAAGTTACGTAACTTGCATGTAATACACTTTAGAGACAATATTGTCATTTTCTCTCCTATGAGCCCTTAATGTTGCATATATGTTGTGAATTTTATTTTATTTTCTTCCTCATTAAAGGCTGCTAGTCTACCACCCAAATTGTATTACAACGCAAGTTCACGTAACTTAAATTGAAGAAAAATTGAATAGAATAGGTTCGAATCTTATAGTAGGGGATGAAATTTAGTTTTTTATGAGTTTAAACGAAAAAATAGTTTGAGAAGTTAATTTTCATTCGAATAATGATTAAGAATCAAATCAATATTACTCTATTACACTACAAAGATAAGACATAAAAAGGAAAAAGAATAATAAGAGCATCTCCAAAGGAGATGTCAAAATCCTAATCCTAAGTGAAATGTCACAGTGTATATTTGACATAAAAAATCTTTCTAACCCAAGTGTTATTTACTGACTGGATTTGAACACTTTGTAATTAAAAGTCAAATTTGACATCAATGTCGAATTTATTTATAATTAATTTTAATGGTGGATCCCTTATTCCACTAACATTTCAACAAATAAAAATTTTGTTTCAACATTTTTTGTAATAATTACAACTATTAAAGCTCTATTTTAATAAGAAAAATAATATTTGACAATTTGGTTGAAGAATTATAATTTGACATAAGACATAAGACTTCAGGTTGCCACATCAACCATTAATTTTAATTTGACTATTAAAAATGGACTATTTATTATTCTAGATATATAGCAGATGTGTTTGAGTGGCGACGGAGTATGCGATAAGTGAGTCTTAAATTTGTGACTGAGATGTGATCAATGAGTTGAGAATTAATCTATCCCTGAGCTTGTCTCAGATTTGGGCTTTATGCTCCTTATTCAGTGTTTTTCGTCTACTTTTATTGCTTTCTATCCTTTAATTTTCCTTCCTCCCTTCTCCTTAGCTGTGATACTCCATCCCCATCCCACCATGTACTCGGATGGGTGGGCTTCGATAAGAAATTGGATATTAGATCCACTACCCTCCCTCACTTCACCTCCCCCAACTGGCATGCTGGATTCTCACCATTGAGGTCCAGTGTCGGATATTTTACATACCTCCTTAGCCTCACTCTCTACCCATATGATACTTTGTTTATATATATTTGCAAAGGTTCGTGAAGAGAACTTGGATTTGGTGTCTATTCTCTTGACGGAGTTTGGCTTCCTTCGAAGATGTGACGGTAGCAGGTGCTTGTGATTAGGGTTTTTTTTGTTATTTGATGTTGCAGTGTTTGGGCCTAAGTTTGTGAGGGTCTCCCGTTGTATCTTGAGTTGTAGCTCTCATTTTGCTTGGACCTTTTACTTTATCTGTTTTTGTTTATCAAATTCCTTTTGAGTCTTGTATTAGTTTTTTTTTCATATAATGAAAATTCTATAGACATAAATAAAAAAAAAAAAAAAAAAAGGAAGAAGAAGAAAAGAAGAAGAGAAAAAGATAGACTTACTGAGAGTAAGAAGATTAATTAGGCTGACTGAAACAATAAGGATTTGGTACATAGAGGAAGAAGATTAATTAGGCTGACTGAGAAAGAAGGATTTGGTACATAGTTATAATAATTAGGTTGGTTACAGTTCATTCTTAGATGTCAATTCCTACGTCTTTTTCCTTAAAGCAAACCAAACAGACAAATACGAATTGTCCATATTCATACTATTTACACGGCAAACATATGTGTGTACGAGAGAGAGAGAGAGAGAGAGAGAGAGAGAGAGAGAGAGAGAGAATGAGATGGGGAATGCGTCAACTTTGTTCTTGTGTGTCTTTATCTGCGTCGTCGTCATGTCCTGATTAAAAGTGTGCAGCCAGCAGGGTTTCGTCTAATATAATTTCTTTACGAAAACTTAGGTTCAGTATATCATGGCAGTTGGCACACGCTTTTCTTCCACACACTCAACACTTGCGTGTTTGCAAACACTACGTTGCATTGCACAAAAAGCACAAAGAGATTACAGATACACACACATAGTTTATTTTTTAGAAAATCTAGTTTAATTAGGTTTCATTGAAGAACAAGTTGACACAAGGTTAGAAAAGGTCTAAAGAGATAAGTAACTCAAAACAACCAAAGAAAAATCCACAACCCGATAAGAAAAAATACAGTTGGCTGGTTAAACAAATTGATTACTAGATCATCACCAGCAAAGATTATTAATTAAGGACCCTCCGGCTTTTATTCAAAGAATTCAACGGGATACATGTGGATCAATTCAACTACTTTACGGACTATTTAAATACTTTATGATGTTGGTTAATGTATTGACATGATGGTCATATGTTTGCCTATTGTTCACCCACAATGTTTGAAACTCTTGAAACAAATTATTAAGTTGAGGTTTCACCATCCCACTTATTCGATTATAGCGATTTGACTGGATAATATCAGATAGTTTATATCGAAGACTTTTGATGACTATTTCATTTCTTAGAGTATTAATGTTGAACATGACGTGGTCCAATATCCTAGTTGATAGGGTGTTGGATTTCTACCCATGCGTCTTGGGTATGGAACTCCCACTCCCCGAAATTATTGAAGTAGTTTCAAACTCTTCCCTCTCCCCTTAATAATATTAAGTACCTACAACTCCCTAACACTTATAGTGTCATTCCAAATTGGTCTAAACATTCCAAACGAGTAATCAACCTATTGAAAAAGACACATCTGTTAAACCTCAGTTAATTTTTCCGTTAAATTTACATGTGGCAACAATCCCACTTTTTAGCTTACATGGTGATGTGAAAATTAACTTGACATACAAATTAAACCTCATTTGTGACAATTGTAGTATATATGCAAGTAGGGATCGTTCTAAACCGGGGATTAACTAGGTATGCTAATCAACTCAAATAAGACTCAAAAACACTAAACTAGACTCTATAGACTCAAAACTAACTTAAAACACTCAAAACAGCTACAAACAATTAAAAAGACTCAATTCTAGACCTAACAAGTTATTTGGACGAATTTTAACTAACTTAGACTCAAAACACTAAATTGGACAGATTCAAACACTTTTTCTAACTAATCTAACACACTTAATAAAAGGGGGAATTGATTTGGACGAAATTAATTAAACTAATCAGATTGCAAACTAAACAGATTAGACACTAAATTAGGTGATTTGAATGGGTAAAAGGCTAGTTAGAGGGTCCTTCTCCATACATGCACATATGAAACACAAATTGATTTCCAATTATTATCCCTTTAAACCATGAATGACAATGCCCCAAATTAATTGTGAGAATGTACAAATTAACTTTCAGATTTTCCTAGTTTCATTGAATTGGATGGAATACGCATCGACAACCAAATTATTCTTATCAAGTTCCCTACATGAACAACATAATAGAGATACAATCAAAGATCATTAAGCTTTTTGAAAACCATAAGTATTGACTAGGCATTCGTAACTATGAGCTGCACGATACTCTTGCCTAGAATTTACTTAACATAATCATGACTAGTGACTTTTACTACTTGTGAATATAAGTTCATAACGATTAGGTGAAATTCCCCTTATATTCTAGCATCAAATTCATGCATGAAAACTAAGTATGCATCCTTAATCAACACACAAAAACAAGTTCTCAATAATTCTGTTAAATAAATTGCATTCACAATTCAAGAAACAATAACTGGAGGAAATCAATTCATATAAAACATATGTCCATGGCTTTGAATTCACCTCTAACTAAGAAAAACTTAGTTACACATGATTGTAGAAATTAACAATGAAATCAACATAATTGTAAAACTAAAACAAGGATAGAAGACACCCCAGAGACGCTCCAACACTCCCAAAAGCTTGGGCATAGGCACGGCACAAAGGCTCTCCCTTCCTTCTTCTCCCAAGGTTGTGGCAAAGCTTATTTTTGAATGTATGGTGTGTGGTGTGGTTGAATCAATGAATGGAAGAATGAATGGTTGCATAGGGTGTGTAAGGGGTGCGGCAAAAAGTGAGATACATATATATAGTGCATGGCAAAACCCTAGGAAATCAGAATTAGGGTTAGACTTAGCAAAAACAAAGGATTAGGGCCCCTAAGGTGTGGCACAAGGCTTGGGAAATAATTTATAGCCCAATTAATTTCTGATATGGACTTATACAATCCAAATCCAAGAGGAAAAGGGCCAATTCAAATTAGAATCCAAGAGGAAAAAGGTTAGGGAAATTCTCCCAAAATTAGGCCTTCTAGAAACAATGTGTTTTGTGGCTGATTTTGGGTGTTCTAGAAGAAATAAAAGGGGGAAGGGTGCGGCACTCTTTTAGGATCAGATAAGGCTTCTAGAAATCATGTATTTAGGTCCACTTGCAGTTAGAATTAAGGTGGAACAAGATTAGGTTAGGATAAGATAGGATAAGGTTTGGATAAGATAAGGTTGTTAGGATAAGTTTCCATATTTCTTGCTCTTTCCTTATCTCCTTTGTCTTGAACTTTTCTTTTCTGATTTGTAGCATGTTCCTAGAAAACAATAATCCACAGATTTATAACTCTCCAAGCAAAGTTTAGGCTTAAGTCTCTCGGGGTTGTAGCGTTAGTTTGAGTTCCTTCCTTCAAGCATGCTACAAAAACTGATTTTTTATCTTTTGATTACATGTGAATTTGTGAACTAGAACTATAACTAAGCATAAACCAAAGAATAAATCAAACTTCTATCCATGTTTGTAACTTTCTTTAATAGTCATGCAATTAAAAACCAAATCCTCATCATTGTGTTGGAAGGTACCCTAAGACACAAACAAACACACAAAAACAACTCTAAAACAACTCTTTTTGGGTTTTTCAAATTGTTTTGTAAAATTTTTCGTATTTTCTGATTAAGAAACATAAAAACATTTTAAAACACATTAAAAACACTTAAAAACAGTAAGAAACAACATTAGAAGTGATAGGTGATAAAATCCCACGAAAATCATGCAAAAACAGCTTGTTTTCCCCCCCACACTTAAACCAAACATTGTCCTCAATGTTTCAAACAAAGACTCACATTCAAACAAACAACATAAACGAACAAACACAACTATCATGGCAAAGTAAAAGCACAAAAGAGGAGAGTTTAGGAACGCAAATTTAGTTGTGGATTGTTGGATTGCCTAAGGCCTCTTTATTTGAATGCATGGGTTGCCTTGATGCGAGATTTATACGCACACAAATTAAACCCTCTTTTCGTCAAATTGTAGTATATGTATAAGTAGGGATCGTTCTGGACCGGGGATTAGGAGGGATTGTTAATCACTTGGATTTGACTCAAAAACGTAAAATAACAATATGAATGTATTTCTAACTAATCTAACACTTTAAAATAAATGGGGGATTGGTTTTGGATGAATTTAAACTAAAACAGAAACTTGGAATTAAAACAGATTCTAAAAACGAAATTAATGAAATAGAATGATGAACAACTAGTTAGAGGGTTCCTTATCCACACATGAACATAAGCATATAATTTGACTCCCAGTTATGACTTCAACAAACGATGAATGACAATGCTCCAAGTTAATTAGGTCCGCTTAAATTAACCTTCAGATTTCCCTAGATTCATTGGATTGAATGGGATACGCATTACAACCAAATTATTCCTAATCAAAGTCTCTCACATGGAATACACATGATAGAGACATTCAACAAAGATCATTAAGTTCAACGGAAATCATAAACATTGACTAGACATTCATAACTATGGAATACGCATGTTAATCCAGCCTAGGGTTTACTAAACACAATCGTGACTAGCGATTTTTACTACTCATGAATATAAGTTCATAACGATTAGGTGAAATTCCCTTATATCCTAGCATCAAGTCTTAGGCATGCAAATTAAGTGTCGACCCTCAACCCACATACATAAACAAGTTCTTAATCAAAACAGAAAAGTAACCCACATCTAAAGTTCATGAATTCATAACTGGAGTAAATCAAATCATAACCAACATATGTCCATGGCTTCAAATTCGCCTCTAACTAAAAAGAAATTAGTTTCACATGTTTAACATAATTGAATAACAAGTTAAATTAAACATGAAAACAGAAACAAGAAAAGAAAGAACAAATGGATGGAAAGTTAGCTACGGGGTTCATCTCCACATATGTTATACTTGCATAATAAAACGATTTCCAATTGCATTTCAACAAATCATTAATTCTCAACGCCCCGGGTCAATTAGGTCCGCTTAAATTAACCGTCAAGTTTTCCTTAAGTTAATGAATTGGATGGGTTAGCGCAACGCAATTCACAACATTCTCCAAAAGTCCTTTACGTGAAAAGCACAATAAAGATACAATCAAAGATCATTAAGCATCATGAAAACTTTAAGTGTTGACGAGGCATTCGTTACTATGGACTACGCATGAAACTTATGCCAAGAATTTATTTAACGCGATTGTTTATAAGCAACCTCCACTACTTGTGAATATAAGTTCGTAACTATTAGGTGAAACTCACTTATATTCTAGCGTCATATTGATGCATGAAAATTAAGCGCGCATTCTTAATAAACATTCATAAATAAGTTATCAATCAAACGGTTAAACAAATTGAACCACAACTTATGAAACGCAATTAGAATTAATCAAATCAAAATGCAAGCATAAACATATATTTCGAATCACCCCCTAGCTAAAGGGGATTTAGTTCCTCATGGTGATGCGGGATTTATACGCGCACAAATTAAACCCTCTTTTTGACAATTGTAGTATAAGTATAAGTAGGGATCGTTCTGGACCGGGGATTAGGAGGGATTGTTAATCACTTGGATTTGACTCAAAAACGTAAAAACACAATATAAAACACTAAACTAGACTCAAAGAATGTAAAACTAAACTTTAAAACACTAAGACAAACCAAAGACTCAAAATGCTTTTAAAAACACAAACTAAAATGATTTCTAACTAAATTGACATTAAAGTAAAGGGGGATTTAAGTTTATACGAAAATTGAAATAACGAAACAAGTTAAATAAACTAGACAGAATAAAAAATATGTAAATATGAATATGATGAAAGTATGGATGAATGGATGCTAGCCAAGGGGTTCATCTCCACACATGTTACACTTGCATAATAAAAAGATTTCCAATTACATTTCAATAAATTATGAAACTCATCACCCCGGGTTAATTAGGTCCGCTTAAATTAACCGTCAAGTTTTCCTTAAGTTAATGAATTGGATGGGTTAGCGCAACGCAATTCACAACATTCTCCAAAAGTCCTTTACGTGAACAGCACAATAAAGATACAATCAAAGATCATTAAGCATTATGAAAACTATAAGTGTTGACGAGGCATTCGTTACTATGATGAGCATGAAACTCGTGCCAAGAATTCATTTAACGCGATTGTTTATAAGCAACCTCCACTACTTGTGAATATAAGTTCATAACGATTAGGTGAAAATCACTTATATTCTAGCGTCATATTCATGCATGAAAATTAAGCGCGCATTCTTAATAAACATACATAAATAAGTTATCAATCAAACGGTTAAACAAATTGAATCAACAACTTATGAAATGCAATTAGAAGTAATCAAATCAAAATGCAAACATAAACATATATTTCGAATCACCCCCTAGCTAAAGGGGGTTTAGTTTATTATAACTTTGAAATCAAAGAAATACCTAAACATTCCAACAACTCAAACTTGAATTGTATGAACGTTTAGGCACTCTTCTCTTCCATTCCTCATACGTACAAACAAAGAGAATTGAATTTAAACATTGAAATCAAAGAAACACCTAAACATTCCAACAACTCAAACTTGAATTGTATGAACGTTTAGGCACTCTTCTCTTCCTCGTTGTTGTAGCACAAGGTCTAAGGATAGTTTGATGGTGTGAATGGTTTGGGGAGTGGTGTTTGGATTAATAGGGAAATGGAAAAATGGTGTTTGGATTACAAGGGAAATGGAAAAATGGTGTGTTGTGTATGAAAATGAGATGTCCATGAATGAATGAATGCAAGGGTATTTATAGGAGTAGTGGAGGGAACATATGGCTATGTCATTTGTAGGTGAAGTAGGTGGATGTTGTAGGTGAAGTGGATGTTGTAGGTGAAGTGGATGTTGTAGGTGAAGTGGGTGGATGTTGTAGGTGAAGTGGGTGGATGTTGTAGGTGAAGTAGGTGGATGTTGTAGGTGAAGTGGATGTTGTAGGTGAAGTAGGTGGATGTTATGTTAAGTGATAAGTGATAAGTGATATGATATGTGGTTATGATATGATAAGTGGTTAAGTGGTGATGATAAGTGATAAGTGATTAAGTGATATGATATGTGGTGATGATAAGTGATAAGTGCATGTGGGTTAACTAATGAAGGAAATGCATGTGCAATGACAATGTGTTAGAATGGATGTGTGTTATGCATGGCATGATTGAGATTAGGAAAGGTTTAAATGTCCTAAAACTAAAGAGAACAAGGTTCCAACACTTTGGCTCCAATTAGGTCTTCAATTTCGTCCAACACTTTGGCTTCAAGCATAAGCTATCCGTCCTTAGCCCAAAAGTGCTCCAAAAGTCTCCAAAATGCATCTTTTTGCTCCTTTAGCCCTTTGGACCTACAAACACACGAAAATAGCTTAAAGTACTAAAATAACTAAAGAAACATAACGTAAATGTACGAGAACAAGCCATTTAAGTCGCATAAATATGCTCCTATCAAATACCCCCACACTTAGCTTTTGCTAGTCCTCGAGCAAAACAGAAAAACAAAACACAACCTACACCTTCCAACAATCGTATCAGGGACTTCCAATGCACATGACAAGTTAAAAATCATTATTCTCACAGATTTGAGCCATCTTTACACTTAAGTACATTCTTAATCATAGTCACTAGGGGTGGTTCGGTATGGGATCCCATACCGAAACCCTTGTCCCGATTCCCAAACCGAAATTTTTGGGAATCCCAAATTCAATACCAATCCCAAACCAAATTTTCGGGAATCCCAATTTTCGGGAATCCCGAAATAATTTCGGGATTTCGGGACAAATCGGGAATCCCGAAATGTTTTTGGGCTTTTGGACTAAAATTTGACATATTATGTTTTTGGGCTAAAATTTGACATATTATGTTTTTGGGCTAAAATTAAGTTTCAATCTACCCACTACCCATTTGTGCACAAAGTTTTTGGGCTAATGCCATCTCACCCCACATTCCAACTTTGATTCCTCCTCCACATAGTTGTAATTAAATGAAAATTTTGGCGGCGCCCATGTCTGAAAGAACAACTATATTGTGTACTCGAAAACAAAAGAAAAAAATTTGAGCTCAACTAATTGCATGCCCTGTACCCACCTTGTCCGTGTATATATATACAATATATGTATACTGATATGTTCATGCATGCATAATGGTCTTTGCTCCTTTGTTTCCTTGATTTGCCTAGGTATGCAGGAAACTAATATCCACATATTAATCACACTAGTGGCTAGGTATGCAGGAAACTAATATCCAAAGATTAATCACACTAGTGGCTAGGTATGCAGAAAACTAATATCCAAAGATTAATCACATTAGTTGAGACAACTGGAATATAGGAGCAAACAAATTGAACAAACAAACATTAGTTATTTAGTTGAGACAAAGATTAATCACACTAGTGGCTACCAATACCATTAATTAAAAAATAATTCTCTTATAATTAAAAAATAATATATATATATATAATATTTATTTCTATTCGGTATGGGAATACCGAAAAAATGGAGATGTAATCCCGAATCCCATACCGAAAATTTCGGTTTGGTTCGGGATGACATACCGAAATTTTCGGGAATTTTGGTTTGGGATTTTTTTGGTTTGGGATCGGGATTTTTTCGGTTTGGTTTGGGATTTTTGGGATTTTTTTCCAGCCCTAATAGTCACCACATACTAGTTCACAATTAAGCATTTAAAACCATGTTTTGAATGTAGTAACATGCCTTAGAGAATTCCCTCAATTTCTTACTAGATGTACTCTCGTTTTTCACACAGATTTTCTGACTACACACCCTACACTAGGTATATGTGAGAAGATTGATGTAAACATGTAGACGAACACTCACATATGTTATAATAAGGAAAGCATTTTCTGGAGTTAATAAGCATGTTTAGATATGATCTCATGAATGGAATGCTACTACTTAGACGCGAGAACCAGTGACACCATAAGCTCATACCAAGTTCAAACTCCACAATTGAAATACATAACACTCAATATAGAAGTCAAAGGGTAGTAACGGGGCTAGGGTATTGGCTAACAATGAAAGGTGAAGGATAAACAAACATTCTTAAAGCAATAGTGAGCAAAGTATTGAATTAGACACTTAGAATTCCCTTAAGAACGCAGAAGTCAACTTTGAACACCCAAGGGAAAATCACACAAAACTTAGGGCCATATTCAACTTTTTGGACTCTTTCTTCAACCATCAACGCTCGTGAGTTCATTCTTACTTATTTTCACTCCTTTTTTTTTTTTTTTTTCTTCTTTTTCTTTTGAATCTCAAAACATACATATAAACGTAAGAACAAACTTTTACTCCCCCACACTCATTTTCTTGCATAATGTAACTCAAAAGGAATTCATTTAAGTCATGCTCACTAAACTTTAAGAACAAGGGTATAGGAAAGTCCTACTCTAAGCTAGGTAAGGGGTGATGTGGGTAAACAAGGAATAAAGGCAAAACGAGGCTCAACGGGGTTAAAACTTACAACATATACGAAGTATGGGAAGTAAGGCTATTTGGCTATGGTGGTGGTCACTACACAACTTCTTCTTGAATATGTGTTATGCAAATCAATAACATGCTTTGAATGAAATGGGCATGAGTTCTAGCATTTGGAACTATATGATGAAACGCCTTCTAAGTAGTAACCAAGCAAAGAATAATGAGATCATGCAACGACTTTAGAAAACAAGAAATCACAGATTATACTCTCCAAAGAATGTTATAGGCTTAAGTCTCTCAGGGTTGTAGCGTTTGTTTGAGTTCCTTCCTTCAAGCATGTTACAAAAACGAATTTTTTTCTTTTATGATTGCATGTGAAGTCATACATTATAACCATAACCAAGCATATACCAAGAGTAAATCAAACTTTTCTCTATGTTTATAACTCTTCCTAACCGTCATGCAATTATAAACCAAATCCTTATCATTGTGTTGGAAGGTACCCTAAGACACAAACACACAAAAACGACTCTTAAAACAACTCTTTTTGGGTTTTTCAAAACAATTTTTCAAATTTTTATGGGATTTTCGAATTATAAAACAAAACACACTAAAACACTCTAAAACAACTTAAAAACACCTTAAAACAGCAAGGAACAACATTTGAAGTTATGGGTGATAAAATCCCACGAATTTGCATTAAATATACTTAGTTACCCCCCCACACTTGAATCAAACATTGTCCTCAATGTTTTAAGCATAGATTCACACAAAACATAAGTAAACACACAAAAAGCAACTAAACATTTTAAACATGGCATAATGTAATTAACAAAAAGAAGAGTTTAGGGACGCAAATCTGGTTATGGAGTGTAAATTCCCTCTTCTCCTTGGTGCTTGCATTGAGGCTTTGATCTTTGTGATTCCACAGGCTTACTCTTGAACTGGTTTCTGCCCATCGTTGATTTTCCTTTGTGCTACTTCTTGAACTGGGCAGCAGGATGGTTCTTTTGGTTTCCCCCGAAGGTCTGAGCTTCCTCCTGTTATCTGTTTCTTTGTTCAATCTTTGCAGGAGTGGTCCCTTCTCTGGAAGTGTATCAACCGTTGAAGATGACTACTCGAGAGCAACGCTAGGTAAGCAATCAGGAATAGATTCCAGGCAGTTGGCTCCAGATCGGAAGACTGACTCCAAGTGCTGGCTGATTGCTTCTTTTACTTTGCCATGCAAGTAAGAACAAGGACAAAGAAAAAGACAGGGAAAGAGCATGATATGAGATACTTTTGCTTTTGACCTTGATGATATGAGATACCTTTGCTTTGAAGAAGCGATGAATGAATCAGCACATGCTTCAATCCGCCGTTTCCTCCTGGGTCATATGTACTCCAGGCATCTGGTATCATCTTTGGGGAAGAAGAAGGAATTGAGTATTTTGAAAGGCTTTGCTGGGAGTGCGCCCTCAGAGGTGAGGGAGAGTTGGGCATTTTCTTCAGGTTTGCCCTGCCATAAAAGACGAAGGTCGACATATATAGAGATAATATCAAGTGGTGGTACTTTTTACCCTTGTCGACAAACGTTTTGATCCCGCAAATCCGGTTCTTTGAAATAGTGGCGCCTCTTCGATCTTTGAATACGCCTCTTCGATTTCTGAGCAGGCGCCCCTTCGATTTCTGAACGACGCCCCTTCGCTTTCTGAACGACACGTGGTAGTGCAGATGCGGCTCCTTTTGACAAAGCTGCACGCGTCTTCTGAAAAGCAGAGAAAGCGTCGCCGAACTTTGCGCTTGTCGGCTAAAGATGTGTAGATGCGATGATGGCCTCCACGTGTTTTCAGCTTTGTCAGAAATCTTTTGACAAAGTTGAACGCGTTTTCTTGAAAAGCCGAGGGGGCGTCGCCTAAATTACGCCGGAAAATCCGGCTCTTTGAATCGGTGGACGCGTCGTCTTGGCTTTTTATAGAGCTATCAATCACCCCAACACACACACTCTGAAGATTTCCCATTCCTGAAACTCGACTCCGGCCCTTTGTGAAATTTTAACTCCATCCACCCCTTCTCTTTGAACATCGTTGAAAAAAAATGGCAAACTCATTGAACCTTAGCTTAGATTTGAGTCTCAGCAGCGATCCGGTTGCGCCCCGTCAAGGTAATGTATGGCGCCCTTCTTTTTTATCTTCTAACGGTCCTCTTTCAGGTGAAGACTCTGTGATGCAGGACGCCACAACAGCTACAATAGTAGCTAAAAACATCCTCACTCCAAAAGATAGTAGGCTGCTGTCAGGACGGTCCGATGAGTTGGCCGTTCAAGAGTCCCTCGCACTTAGTGTTCAGTGTGCGAGTTCTGTGTCCAACATGGGCCAACGCCTGCTTGCTCGGTCCCGCCAAGTGGAATCGTTGATGGCAGAGGTGGAAAGACTTAAGCAAGAGATCCAGCAGCTTAAGTACGAGAATAGAAGTTTGCATGTGCTTGCAAATAACTATTCGTCGGGGATGAAGAGGAAGCTTGATGAGCTGCAAGAATCTGAGGGTCGAATTCACAGTGACCGTCAAAGGCTTGCGTCTTATCTCCAGAGGCACCTTTTTCCTGGGTCATCCAGCGCTTGGCCAAGTATTGAGGCCTGGAATGCTCTAGCTCCGATGCCTCCCTCTCCGATGGCTTCCGCTCCGATGCCTCCCGCTTCTATGCCTCCCGCTTCTATGCCTTCTGCTTCTGCGCCTCGTAGTGGGGCTTCACGCAAACAACCTTTGTGAAGCTCCACCTTTCTCCATGTTTAGTATCTTTCTTTTTTTTTTTTTTCTTTTTTTTTTTTTTATTTTTTATTTATTAACATAAATAAAATCAAACGGCATGAAATTGGTCCTTGAATGGAAGGTGATACTTGAAGTGAACCGGCAGTGGTTTGAATTCTAGTATAGGTGCCTGATTCAAAAAAAATAGCAAGTTAGTATAAAATCTAATGGAATTTGAAAAAAAAAACTTAATTGTTTTGTCCGATAAGAACTCAATGACAAACACCACTCCTTTGAAAGTTTCAGGGATATTGGATTTGGCCAGATTACAAGTGATGGTTATGACTTGTCCAATGTCATCAAATTTAACTTCTTTGGATTTTGTGGTTTCAAGAACGTCCTCTTTGATGAATTCATGACATTCCTTACTTGTCACCTTTGGAAGGGCTTCCAAGATGTCTTTTTCACCTTCTTCTTCCTTGGAAGTCATGAATCTTGGAACAGGGTTAAAAATAATGAAATTTGGAACAACCATACCTGTATTAGATGGCATAGGAGCAATAGGTGCCTCCGGTAAAGGTGTTTCCACCCTTTCCGTGGGTTGGGTGTATTCCTCTTCCTTGTGATTTGATTTTGATGGTTGAGGGTCCGTTCCAACCTCCTTGTCACTTCTCAACATGATTTCCTTGGCAGTTTCAAATTCTCCCTTCGGATTTGCAATGGTTGAACTAGGGAGTTCGCCTTGGTCTCGAAACTGTCCTACGAACTCCGCGATCTGCCCAATTTGCTTATCCAAGTGGTCCAACCTTTGTGGTGGCTGCATAGGCGTTGAATAGAACTCCTCATATGGCTGCCAATATCCTTCTTGTTGAGCCTCATTGTCTTGAATTTGTGAGCCCTGCACCAAACAAATTAATTCATTAAGCTTTTGATTATAATCCATTGACGAACTTGAGTTTGGTTGGGCATATTGAATATGAGGTTGTGGTGGCTGCCAATATCCTCCTTGTTGAGCATTTTGAGGTTCCCACCACATAGAGTTTGAATGATCACTCCAATCCGAATTGTAAGTATTGGAAAACACGTTATTCCTTGATTGAAGATTAGATATATCAACTCTTTGCATTTGGGACCTTTCCATGAGCTGTGACAAAAGAGAAGCGTTATCAAGTGCCATGTTGTTCTTAACAAACAAAACAAAAATAAAAACTAAATCTAAAAGACAATACAGAAACAAACAATCCAAGGGATTAGCAAATTTTCTAATCCCCGACAACGGCGCCAAAATTTGATGCGGGATTTATACGCGCACAAATTAAACCCTCTTTTTGACAATTGTAGTATAAGTATAAGTAGGGATCGTTCTGGACCGGGGATTAGGAGGGATTGTTAATCACTTGGATTTGACTCAAAAACGTAAAAACACAATATAAAACACTAAACTAGACTCAAAGAATGTAAAACTAAACTTTAAAACACTAAGACAAACCAAAGACTCAAAATGCTTTTAAAAACACAAACTAAAATGATTTCTAACTAAATTGACATTAAAGTAAAGGGGGATTTAAGTTTATACGAAAATTGAAATAACGAAACAAGTTAAATAAACTAGACAGAATAAAAAATATGTAAATATGAATATGATGAAAGTATGGATGAATGGATGCTAGCCAAGGGGTTCATCTCCACACATGTTACACTTGCATAATAAAAAGATTTCCAATTACATTTCAATAAATTATGAAACTCATCACCCCGGGTTAATTAGGTCCGCTTAAATTAACCGTCAAGTTTTCCTTAAGTTAATGAATTGGATGGGTTAGCGCAACGCAATTCACAACATTCTCCAAAAGTCCTTTACGTGAACAGCACAATAAAGATACAATCAAAGATCATTAAGCATTATGAAAACTATAAGTGTTGACGAGGCATTCGTTACTATGATGAGCATGAAACTCGTGCCAAGAATTCATTTAACGCGATTGTTTATAAGCAACCTCCACTACTTGTGAATATAAGTTCATAACGATTAGGTGAAAATCACTTATATTCTAGCGTCATATTCATGCATGAAAATTAAGCGCGCATTCTTAATAAACATACATAAATAAGTTATCAATCAAACGGTTAAACAAATTGAATCAACAACTTATGAAATGCAATTAGAAGTAATCAAATCAAAATGCAAACATAAACATATATTTCGAATCACCCCCTAGCTAAAGGGGGTTTAGTTTATTATAACTTTGAAATCAAAGAAATACCTAAACATTCCAACAACTCAAACTTGAATTGTATGAACGTTTAGGCACTCTTCTCTTCCATTCCTCATACGTACAAACAAAGAGAATTGAATTTAAACATTGAAATCAAAGAAACACCTAAACATTCCAACAACTCAAACTTGAATTGTATGAACGTTTAGGCACTCTTCTCTTCCTCGTTGTTGTAGCACAAGGTCTAAGGATAGTTTGATGGTGTGAATGGTTTGGGGAGTGGTGTTTGGATTAATAGGGAAATGGAAAAATGGTGTTTGGATTACAAGGGAAATGGAAAAATGGTGTGTTGTGTATGAAAATGAGATGTCCATGAATGAATGAATGCAAGGGTATTTATAGGAGTAGTGGAGGGAACATATGGCTATGTCATTTGTAGGTGAAGTAGGTGGATGTTGTAGGTGAAGTGGATGTTGTAGGTGAAGTGGATGTTGTAGGTGAAGTGGGTGGATGTTGTAGGTGAAGTGGGTGGATGTTGTAGGTGAAGTAGGTGGATGTTGTAGGTGAAGTGGATGTTGTAGGTGAAGTAGGTGGATGTTATGTTAAGTGATAAGTGATAAGTGATATGATATGTGGTTATGATATGATAAGTGGTTAAGTGGTGATGATAAGTGATAAGTGATTAAGTGATATGATATGTGGTGATGATAAGTGATAAGTGCATGTGGGTTAACTAATGAAGGAAATGCATGTGCAATGACAATGTGTTAGAATGGATGTGTGTTATGCATGGCATGATTGAGATTAGGAAAGGTTTAAATGTCCTAAAACTAAAGAGAACAAGGTTCCAACACTTTGGCTCCAATTAGGTCTTCAATTTCGTCCAACACTTTGGCTTCAAGCATAAGCTATCCGTCCTTAGCCCAAAAGTGCTCCAAAAGTCTCCAAAATGCATCTTTTTGCTCCTTTAGCCCTTTGGACCTACAAACACACGAAAATAGCTTAAAGTACTAAAATAACTAAAGAAACATAACGTAAATGTACGAGAACAAGCCATTTAAGTCGCATAAATATGCTCCTATCACATGGTACAAAACAAAGAGAATCAAAGAAACACCTAAACATTCCAACAACTCAAACTTGAATTGTATGAACGTTTAGGCCCTCTTATCTTCCATTCCTCATTCGTACAAAACAAAGAGTATTGAAATTAAACGTTGAAATCAAAGAAACACCTAAACATTCCAACAACTCAAACTTGAATTGTATGAACGTTTAGGCACTCTTCTCTTCCTCTTCGTTGTAGCATAAGGTCTAAGGATAGTTGGTTTGGGGGAATGGAAGTGTGGAATGGAGTGAGGAGTGATGGAAATGGAAAGATGGTTTTTGGATTCTAAGGGAGACTCACGGCTAAGAGAGAAAGGGATGTGTTTGTGGTGTGTTGTGTATGAAATGAGATGTCCATGAATGAATGAATGCAAGGGTATTTATAGGAGTAGTGGAGGGAACATATGGCTATGTCATTTGTAGGTGAAGTAGGTGGATGTTGTAGGTGAAGTAGGTGGATGTTGTAGGTGAAGTGGATGTTGTAGGTGAAGTAGGTGGATGTTGTAGGTGAAGTAGGTGGATGTTGTAGGTGAAGTGGATGTTGTAGGTGAAGTAGGTGGATGTTATGTTAAGTGATAAGTGATAAGTGATATGATATGTGGTTATGATATGATAAGTGGTTAAGTGGTGATGATAAG